>NW_022436953.1:2903354-2908165 GCF_009761245.1 Sapajus apella | reverse complement strand
GCGGAATGGCGTTGAGAGCAGCCAACCGGTGCCTGGCGGGAGCCTGTGCCCTCTGAGGGGCAGACCGCAGAGAGTCCAAGAAAACCGATGATTAATGTCAGAGGGGCGGGAAGGCTCTACTTCCAAAGAAGAAGGAGCCAGAGGATTATTTTCCGAGGCCAGCAATGGTGAAACGCCCCCGGGTTGGTGGACAGAGGAGGCTGACCACAGCGCGGAGCCGCAGGTACCTGCCCCTGGGCAGAGGGACCCGGAGCTGAGGAACTTGGAGCGGAGGAACTCGGAGCTGAAGGACGTTAAGTGGAGGGACCCGGAACTGAGGGACCCGGAACTGATGAATTCAAAGTTGACGAACTCGGGGCTGAGGAACCGGGACCTGAGGAACCTGGACCTGAGGAACCTGGACTGGAGCTGAGGAACTCAGAGCTGAGGAACTCTCCCAGAGCTGAGGAACTCTCCCAGAGCTGAGGAACTCTCTCTCAGAACTGAGGGACCCGGACCAGAGCTGAGGAACTCAGAGCTGAGGGACCTGAGCGAGGGACCCGGAGCTGAGGAACTCAGACCTGCGGGACTTGGAGCTTGAGGGATTTGGAGCTGAGGGACACGGAGTGCAGGGACCTTGAGCGGAGGGACCCGGCGCGGAGGGACCCAGAGCTGAGGGTCTGAGAGCAACAGGTGGCGACTGAGAAAAGAGGTGAGCACCCCCCTCTTTGAGGACTCCTAGAGGGACTAAAGGGGAGGAAATATCCCAAAAAAATATGAACTCCTTGTTAATTAAGGGCACGAGATTTGGGGCGTGTCTGTGAAGATGCCGTTGGGGAAGATGGCTGAAAATCCTGGTTAGATTGGGACTTGCAGTTCTGCAGCCGGGTGACCCTATTTATGGAACTGAGGAAGAGATGAGTGGGTAGGAATCAACCGAAGAACCTAGTTGTTATAAAATGTTAACATAAGATCACCACATAAATCACCACACACTGCCTGTGAATCTGCAAGCCCAGAGTCGGAGATAGATTTCCTTCTTGCTTGACTTCATTCTATACATACTTCCTGTCTGTCTCCCCTTTTCCTCTCCTCCCTTTTCACCTCTTCCCTGACTGCTTCTCTTCATCATCACTCTATTCGTCCTTTCATTATTAAACCAGGACTTCTTAACCCTAGAATTCTGGTCGTCTGTGAACGAGGGTGGAAAGAAAAGAACATCTTCGTTTTGTCTAATATCTGAGTAAATGTTAGCATCTTCTTCAAGTATGAAAACAATCACAAAGCACGATATTAGCAGTACCTGTGACTGTCACCAAAAGAAGTCACAGGAGTGTTAACAGTACCTGTACCTTGGAAATGTCACTTACCTTGTGGCATGTAGAAATATTTTTGCTCACGACTGTGAAATTATGAGGTATTTGACTTGCTGTGAGATCTTTTACTTAATGCATTAACATGAAAGCATATTTAATACTATGTCCCTAGTTTTAAAAAAATATCTTGATAACTATACTTAAAATTAATGTTCTTTGTATACTTCTCATCAATTCCTACTCTTGCTAAAGTGCATGGAAGGAAAGTTGGTGATGGTCCTGAAGTGATTGACTCGAATCTTTGAGCAACAAATGTTTTTCAGTTTAGGTGGTTTCTTTCTTTCAACAAAATTGGAGAAAGACCTAATGTAGCTATTAACCAATAGATAATTAAACGTAATTTTAAATCATAGATCACCATGGGATATTTGTCATATAATTCTGAGGAGATCAAAGGATTTTGTGACATTGGCATTAAGGAAATGGCCACTTTTCCTATCTACTTATTTTTGTAAACAAGCTTTCTCAGAGCTTATATTTAAAAATAAAGGATTGATTTTGTACATTGACTATTATAAGTGCATAGATTTGTAAAATAAAAGCCACGTTCATCTCATTAAGAGATACAGGCATAACTTAGAGATATCATGGATTTTGTTCCAGACTAACAACTTGAAGTAAGTCACACAAAGTTTTTGGTTTCCCAGTGCATATGAAAGTTATGCCTACACTATATTGTAGTGTATTAAGTGTGTAATAGCATTGTGTCTTTAAAAGAAGTGTACATACCTTAATTTAAAAATATTTAGGCCAGGCACAGTGGCTTATGCCTGTAATTCCAGCACTTCGGGAGGCTGAGGTGGGAGGATCGCCTGAGCTCATGAGTTCGAGACCAGCCTGGGCAATATGATGAAACCCTGTTTCTACAAAAATTAGCCGGTTGTGGTGGCCTATGTCTGTAGTCCCAACTACTTGGGAGGCTGAGGTGGGAGGATGGCTTGAGATCAGGAGGCAGAGGTTGCAGTGAGCTGAGATGGTGCCACTGTACTCCAGCTGGGTTGCAGAGACAAACCTTATCTCAAAAAAAAAAAAAAAAACAAACCAAAACCAAAACAAAACTTTAATGCTGAAAAATGCTAAAGCTCATCTGAGCCTTCAGCAAGTCATAATCTTTTTGCTGGCGGAGAGTCTTGCCCTGATGTTGATCGTTGCTGACAGATCAGGGTGGTGGCTGCTGAAGGTTGGGGTGGCTGTGAAAATTTCTTAAAATAGGATGACAATAAATTTTGCTTCTATTGACTCACAAAGATTTCTCTGTAGCATGCGATGTTATTTGATATCATCTTACCTACAGTAGAACTCTTTTAAAAATTGGAGTCAATCATCTGGGTCCGGTGACTCATGCCTGTAATCCCAGCATGTTGGGAGGCTGAGGCGGGTGGATCATGAGGTCAAGAGATCGAGACCATCCTGGCCAACATGATGAAGCCCTGTCTCTACTAAAAATACAAAAATTAGCTGGGTGTGGTGGTGCGTGTCCGCAGTCCTAGCTACTTGGGAGGCTGAGGTAGGAGAACTGCTCGAACCCGGGAGGTGGAGGTTGCTGTACTCCAGCCTGGTGACAGAATGAGATGCTGTCTCAAAAAAAAAAAAAAAAAAAAAAAAAATAGAGTCAATCCTCTCAAACCCTGCTGCTGCTTTATAACTAAGTTTATGGAATATTCTAAATCCTTTGTTTTCATTTCAATAATATTCACAGCATCTTTACCAGGAATAGATTTCATTTCAAGAAATAGCTTTCTTTTTTCATCCGATGGAAGCAACTCTTTATCCATTCAAATTTTATAATGACATTGCAGCAATTCAGTCACGTCTTCAGGCTTCACTTCTAATTCCAGTTCTCTTGCTATTCCCACATCTGCAGTGGTGGGAATCTCCACTGAATTTTGGAACCTCTCAAAGTCATTCATAAGGCATTGAAATCAGCTTCTAAATTCCTGTTTATGTGGATATGTAGTCCATCCTTGATTCACAAATGCTCTTAACGGCATCTTGTATTAGTCTGCTCTAGCGTTGCTAGAAAGCAATACCTCAGACTGGGTAATTTTTTTTCTTTCATTGGTCTTTTTTATTTTTACATTTGATCTTCATAGGAGTCTCTCAAAGGATGTGGTGTCACTATCTCCATTTTATATACGAGGACAGCAACATGGGCAAAAGGCTGAAGGCACCTCACAACTGACTCAAAGCTCTTTTTTTTTTGGCTATTCTCTAAACAATTTCCCACAACTGGTCAGTTTTACAATTAATCTGAGCCCTCTCATTTTTCATAAAATTTTATGTGATAGCCACATGTATAAGATCTCTCACATAAATTCTTCTTATACACACACACACACACACACACACACACACACACACACACACACCACTCAGGCACAAATAGTCACAAATGTCCATCTTGCAGCAATTCAAATGCCTTATTGATTCTTTCAAAAGGCAACTTATGGGTTATAAGTGGGTTTTTGTTTTATTTATTTATTTATTTTGGTATGTGGCCGGTTATCAGTTTAGTAATAAAGTCTCTGGTTTTAAACTCTGTAGAAAGAAAGGTCAACAATAACAGGACCCGAAAAATACCAAAACCAACCACAGAATCCAATGAACTTTTCATTCATAAAGTTGGCAAAAGCATTCATGGCAGATGGTAAATTATTCACTTTTTGATCCTTTTCCCCATCATCATCGGTGAGGCAAGTAGCAGTATCCAGTTGCTGTTCAGGAGCATTAAAACCACCCAATGTCATAGATGAGCCCTGCATACATGAGCCTAGTGGGACTGTCAGAGCATACCCAGCACTGTCATGATCACAGCCCATCAGCACGAAGCTCTCCATGTCTTCGGGGCACTAACAATTTTTTGTCACAGCATACTTTCCCCTGGTCTTATCTGAGTTACTGCATTCTCCCTTTTTCTTCTAGATGTATGTTTCACAAACCTCACATTTCAACCTCAGGAATCATTCATTTTAGTTCTGTAGCAGTGTTGTGGAGAGTGGTGAGGTGGAATAGTTTTAGTAGATGCTGGCAGGACCCTGCCAACATCTCATTTATTGTTATTATTATTTTTTTATTGGCATGGGATTTTTTTTTTCCCATTTATTTATTTTATTGCATTTTAGGTTTTGGGGTACATGTGAAGAACATGCAAAATTGTTGCATAGGAACACACGTGGCAGTGTGATTCGCTGTCTTCCTCCCCATCACCTATATCTGGCATTTCTCCCCTTGCTATCTCTCCCCAGCTTCCCACCCCCCACCCTCCCTCCCCTATTTCCCCCCAACTGACCCCAGTGTGTAGTGCTCCCCTCCCTGTGTCCATGTGTTCTCATTGTTCAACACCCGCCTATGAGTGAGAACATGCGGTGTTTGATTTTCTGCTCTTCTGTTAGTTTGCTGAGAATGATGGTTTCCAGGTTCATCCATGTCCCTACAAAGGACCCAAACTCATCGTTT
>NW_022436953.1:2778618-2903344 GCF_009761245.1 Sapajus apella | reverse complement strand
AAATAGCTTTTATTATTTTGAGATACGTTCCATTGATACCTAGCTTACTGAGTGTTTTTAGCATAAAGGGCTGTTGAATTTTGTCAAAGGCCTTCTCTGCATCAATTGAGATAATCATGTGGTTTTTGTCTTTAGTTCTGTTTATGTGGTGAATTACGTTTACAGACTTGCGTATGTTGAACCAGCCTTGCATCCCCGGGATGAAGCCTACTTGATCATGGTGGATAAGCTTTTTGATGTGCTGTTGCAATCGGCTTGTCAGTATTTTATTGAAGATTTTTGCATCTATGTTCATCATGGATATTGGCCTGAAGTTTTCTTTTCTTGTTGAGTCTCTGCCGGGTTTTGGAATCAGGATGATGTTGGTCTCATAAAATGATTTGGGAAGAATTCCCTCTTTTTGTATTGTTTGGAATAGTTTCAGAAGAAATGGTACCAGCTCCTCTTTGTATGTCTGGTAGAATTCAGCTGTGAACCCATCTGGACCTGGGCTTTTTTTGGGTGGTAAGCTCTTAATTGCTGCCTCAACTTCAGACCTTGTTATGGGTCTGTTCAGGGTTTCGGCTTCTTCCTGGTTTAGGCTTGGCAGGAGGCAAGTGTCCAGGAATTTATCCATTTCTTCCAGGTTTATTAGTTTGTGTGCATAGAGTTGTTTGTAATAATCTCTGATGATGGTTTGAATTTCTGTGGAATCTGTGGTGATATCCCCTTTATCGTTTTTTATTGCATCAATTTGGTTATTCTCTCTTTTCTTTTTTATTAATCTGGCTAGTGGTCTGTCTATTTTGTTGATCTTTTCAAAAAACCAGCTCCTGGAGTTATTGATTTTTTGAAGGGTTTTTTGTGTCTCTATCTCCTTCAGTTCTGCTCTGATCTTAGCTATTTCTTGTCTTCTGCTAGACTTTGAGTTTTTTTGATCTTGCTCCTCTAGCTCTTTCAGTTTTGACGATAGGGCGTCAATTTTTGATCTCTCCTTGCTTCTCATGTGGGCACTTATTGCTATATATTTTCCTCTAGATACTGCTTTAAATGTGTCCCAGAGATTCTGGTATGTTGTGTCTTCATTCTCGTTGGTTTCGAAGAACATCTTTATTTCTGCCTTCATTTCATTGTTTATCCAGTCAACATTCGAGAGCAAGTTGTTCAGTTTCCATGAAGCTGTGCGGTTCTGAGTTAGTTTTTGAATTCTGAGTTCTAACTTGATTGCACTGTGGTCTGAGAGACTGTTTGTTACGATTTCCGTTCTTTTGCATTTGCTGAGGAGTGATTTACTCCCAATTATGTGGTCAATTTTAGAGTAGGTGTGATGTGGTGCTGAGAAGAATGTATATTCTGTGGATTTTGGGTGGAGAGTTCTGTAAATGTCTATTAGGTTTGCTTGGTCCAGGTCTGAGTTCAAGTCCTGGATATCCTTGTTAATTTTCTGTCTGGTTGATCTGTCTAATGTTGACAATGGGGTGTTAAAGTCTCCCACTATTATCGTGTGGGAGTCTAAGTCCCTTTGTAAGTCATTAAGAACTTGCCTTATGTATCTGGGTGCTCCTGTATTGGGTGCGTATATATTTAGGATCGTTAGCTCTTCTTGTTGCATTGATCCTTTTACCATTATGTAATGTCCCTCTTTGTCTCTTATGATCTTTGTTGCTTTAAAGTCTAATTTATCAGAGATGAGAATTGCAACTCCTGCTTTTTTTTGCTCTCCATTTGCTTGGTAAATCTTCCTCCATCCCTTTATTTTGAGCCTTTGTGTATCCTTGCATGTGAGATGGGTTTCCTGGATACAGCACACCGATGGGTTTTGTCTTTTTATCCAATTTGTCAGTCTGTGTCTTTTGATTGGGGCATTTAGTCCATTTACATTTAGGGTTAATATTGTTATGTGTGAATTTGATACTGCCATTTTGGTGCTAGCTGGCTGTTTTGCCCTTTAGTTGAGCTGGTACTTGTTGTTCCTTCTCTCGTTCTTTTAATTGTGATGTTAGGATGTTGATTTTAGATTTTTCTTGCTTTCTCTGTGGGCATTTAGTGCTATGAATTTTCCTCTACACACTGCTTTAAATGTGTCCCAGAGATTCTGGTACATTGTGTCTTTGTTCTCATTGTTTTCAAAGCACATCTTTATTCCTGCATTGATTTTGTTATTTACACAGTAGTCATTCAGGAGCAGGTTGTTCAGTTTTCATATAGTTGTGTGATTTTGAATGGGTTTCTTAATCCTGAGTTCTAATTTGATTGCAGTGTGGCCTGAGAGACTGTTTGTTGTGATTTCCATTCTTTTGCATTTGCTGAGGAGTATTTTGCTTCCAATTATATTTTAGAATAAGTGCGATGTGGTGTTGAGAAGAATGTATATTCTATTGGTTTGGGGTGGAGAGTTCTGTAGTTTCTATTAGGTGTGCTTGGTCCAGAGCTTAGTTCAAGTCCTGGATATCCTTGTTAATTTTCTGTCTCATTGATCTGTCTAATATTGATAGTGGGGTGTTAAAGTCTCCCACTATTATTGCGTGAGAGTCTAGTCTCTTTGTAAGTCATTAAGATCTTGTTTTATGTATCTGGGTGTTCCTGTATTGGATGCATATATATTTAGGATAGTTAGTTCTTCTTGTTGCATTGATCCCTTTACCATTATGTAATGCCCTTCTTTGTCTCTTTTGATCTTTGTTGGTTTAAAGTCTGTTTTATCAGAAGATTAGGATTGTAACCCCTGCTTTTTTTTTTCTTTCTTTCCATTTGCTTGGTACATATTCCTCCAACCCTTTATTTTGAGCCTATATGTGTCTTTGCATGTGAGACAGGTCTCCTGAATACAGCACACTAATGGATCTTGACTCATTATTCAGTTTGCCAGTCTGTGTCTTTTAATTGGGGCATTTAGCCTGTTTACATTTAGGGTTAATATTGTTATGTATGAATTTGGTTCTGTCATTATGATGCTAGCTGGTTATTTTGCCTGTTAGTTGGTGCAGTTTCTTCATAGTGTTGATGGTCTTTACAATTTGGCATGTTTTGGCAGTGACTGACACCGGTTGTTCCTTTTCATGTTTAGCGCTTCCTTCAGGAGCTATCATAAGGCAGGCCTGGTGGTGATAAAATCTCTCAGCATTTGCTTATCTGTAAAGGATTTTATTTCTCCTTTACTTATGAAGCTTAGTTTGACTGGATATGAAATTCTGGGTTGAAAATTCTTTTCTTTAAGAATGTTGAATATTGGCCCCCACTCTCTTCTGGCTTGTAGGGTTTCTGCTGAGAGATCTGCTTTTAGTTTAGTCTGATGGGCTTCCTTTTGTGGGTGACCTGACCTTTTTCTCTGGCTGCCCTTAACATTTTTTCCTTCATTTCAACCTTGGTTAATCTGGCGATTCTATCTTGGGTTTACTCTTGTCAAAGAGTATCTTTGTGGTGTTCTCTGTATTTTCTGAATTTGAATGTTGGCCTGCCTTGCTAGGTTGGGGAAATTCTCCTGCATAATATCCTGAAGAGTGTTTTCCAACTTGGTTCCATCCTCCCTGTCACTTTCAGGTACACCAATCAAATGTAAGTTTGGTCTTTTCACATAGCCCCATATTTCTTGGAGGCTTTATTTGTTTCTTTTCACTCTTTTTTCTCTAATCTTGTCTTCTCACTTTATTTCATTGGTTTATCTTCAATCTCTGATATCCTTTCTTTCACTTGATTGATTTGGCTATTGATACTTGCATATGCTTCATGAAGTTCTTGTGCTATGTATTTCAGCTCCATCAGTTCATTTATGTTCTTCTCTAAACTGGTTATTCTAGTTAGCAATTCCTTTAAAGTTTTTTGGAGGTTCTTAGCTTTCTTGCATTGGGTTAGAACATGCTCCTTTAGCTCAGAAAAGTTTGTTATTACCCACCTTCTGAAGCCTACTTCATTCAATTCGTCAAACTCATTCTCCATCCAGTTTTGTTCCCTTGTTGGCAAGGAGTTATGATTCTTTGGAGGAGAAGAGGCATTATGGTTTTTGGAATTTTCAGCCTTTTTGTGTAGTTTCTCCCATCTTTGTGGATTTATCTATCTTTGGTCTTTTAAGTTGGTGACCTTCAGATGGGGTCTCTGGATGGATGTCCTTTTTTGTTGATGTTGGTACTATTCCTTTCTGTTTGTTAGTTTTACTTCTGTGAAGCCCCTCTGCTGCAGGTTGCTGGAGTTTGCTGGAGGTCCACTCCAGACCCTGTTTGCCTAGGTATCACCAGCGGAGGCTGGAGAACAGCAAATGTTGCTGCGTGTTCCTTTCTCTGGAAGTTTCATCCCAGAAGGGCACCTGCCAACTGCTAGCCAAGCTCTCCTGTATGAAGTGTCTGTCGGCCCCTACGGGGAGGTATCTCCCAGTCAGGATACACAGGGTTCAGGGACCCACTTTAGGAGGCAGTCTGTCCCTTATCAGAGTTTGAACGCTGTGCTGGGAGATCTGCTGTGCTCTTCAGAGCTGTCAGGCATGGATATTTAAATCAGCTGAAACTGTGCCCACAACTGACCTTTTCCCCTGGTTCTTTGTCCCAGGGAGATGAGAGTTTTATCTATAAGTGCCTGAATGGGGCTGCTGCCTTTTTTTCAGGGATGCCTTGCCCAGAGAGGAGAGGCATTCTGGCTGCAGAGGCCTTGCTGAGTTGTGGTGGGCTCTGCCCAGTTCAGACTTCCCGGTGGTTTTGTTCACACTGTGAGGGCAAAACCACCTACTCAAGCCTCAGCAATGGTGGCTGCCCCTCCCCCAACTAAGCTTGGGCATCACAGGTTGAGCTTAGACTGCTATGCTATCAGTGAGAATTTCAAGCTAGTGGATCTTAGCTTGCTGGGCTCTGTGAGTGTGGGATCTGCCAAGCTAGGCTACTTGGCTTCCTGGCTTCAGCCTCCTTTTCAGGGGAGTGAACGATTCTGTCTCACTGGCATTCCAGGTGCCATTGGGGTATGGAAAACAAACTCCTGCAGGTATCTCAGTGTCTGCCCAAATGGCTGCCCAGTTTTGTGCTTGAAACCCAGGGCTCTGGTGGGGTAGGCACCAGAGGGAATCTCCTGGTCTGCAGGTTGCAAAGCCCATGGGAAAAGTGCAGTATTTGAGCCGGAGTGCATGGTACAGTCCCTAATGGCTTCCTTGGCTAGGATAGGGAGTTCCCTGACCCCTTGTGCTTCCTGGGTGAGGCAACGCACCACCCTGCTTCAGCTCACCCTCTGTGGGCTGCACCCACTGTCCATCCACTCCCAATGAAATGAACCAGGTACCTCAGTTGAAAATGCAGAAATCACCTGCCATGTGCATTGATCTCACTGGGAGCTGCAGGTTGGAGCTATTTCTTTTTGGCCATCTTGCCAGCAATCCTCATGTATAATTTTTATTTTGCTTTTCTTCATTTAACATTACAGCGTAAGCATTTTCAAAGTTTAACTATATCATTCATAAACCCAAATCAGTGGTTATTTAGTAGTCTATTGTGTGGACATACCAAAATTCCATTCTCCTAAGAGGCAGTATTTTATGGTTGTTAAGAACACAGACTTTAGATTATTTCCTGGTTCTACCACCTTTTATCTGTATGACTTTGGACATTTTAATTTGGATATTTCAATTTCTCTATTTTAAAATAGAGAATATAGTACCCCTTTGTTGAAAGGATTAAATGAGTCAACACAGGAAAAATCCTTAGAATATTGCCTGATACAAAGTAAATGCTATTTATAAAAGGCTACTGTTACTGTGAATTTTCCACTGATAAATATTTAGCTTAAATTCATTTCTCATCTAACAGATAATGCTAGTATGAACATCTCTGTTTTTATAGATTTTTGTGAGACTATAGTTACTTCAAATAGAATTCAGGGAGTAGAGTTACTGAGTTAAATGTGTGTGTGTGTGTGTGTGTGTGTGTGTGTGTGTGTGTTTTGAGACTGAGTCTCACTTTTTCACTCAGGCTGGAGTACAGTGGCGCGATTTCGACTCACTGCAACCTCCGCCTCCTGGGTTCAAGTGATTCTCCTGCCTCAGCCTCCAGATTACCTGGGATTATAGGCATCTCACCTGTAATTGCCTGGCTGATTTTTTGTATTTTTAGTAGAGACAGAGTTTCATCATGTTGGCCAGGCTGGTCTCAAACTCTTGACCTCAGATAATCCACCTGCCTCAGCCTACCAAAGTGCTGAGATTACAGGTGTGAGCCACCATGACTGGAAAAAGTGTATTTTTTTTAAAGCTCTTGAAATATCTCTCCAAATAGATTGCTAATTTATAGGTTGCCACTCCCACTTACAATGTCTTAGAGTGAGTATTGCTCTGTGCTGTTAATGCTGTTGGTAAAATATAATAAATATAGCACAGCTATATATATATATATATATATATATATATATGGTTTATATATAAATAGATATCTACAATATATCATATATACAAATTTACATATATAGTATATAAATATAGCACAGTTTTCTCTCTCATATATATGTATACACACACACACACACACACACACACACATATATACACAAATTAGAAGATTAATCTTCATAAGAGTGGGGATTGAAACCCTGGTGGTCTAATGCTAATGCTCAAGTCTGCACTATTTACCACTACTCTATTTTGAACTTTAAAAGGTGTTAATTAAGGTGCAATCTTGTTAGATATAAATTTTACAACATAATCCACTTGTCAGACACTACTGCCACATTCACCTGAGATAAATGTCTTGAAGAAGGGTCATTTATGCCCTGAGTAGGTTTACCAGCAGGTGAAGACTGAGGATGAAACCTGAATCTGGTTTGGAGTTTAAGAGATTAGCCTTGTCCATCAATGCTGGACCTGGAAAAGAATTTGTCCAGGCATTTGGACAAGCATTTTGTCTGATGGACTTGGGAAATTACAGGAATGACTTGGGTTTGTACTGAGAGAATAAGTCATTTATACCTTTCTATGTAGGCCCTGCTCTGCACATATTTTCCATCTCTTGTAATTGACTGTAATCTAGTGCTAAAATTTTGAAAACTCATAATTGTTACATTATTGATTAAAGTATAATTTTCTGTTTTCTTGATTAATTTTTCAGTTACTCTTTTGTCACTATATACTGTTTTAAATTATTTAAAGATTAAAAAAAGCATTGCCAGTGACTATTTTCTTCTAAAACTGGCATCTGTAAAAAACAGTTATGTCGCACTTGATCAAGACACTTAATCTACCACCCTATCCATTTTTATAGGAAGGACTAAATGTTCTTATCCCTTTCTATAAAAGTTATCCTAGAACTGGGTACACAATCTTCTCAGAAATTTTTAAAAATGCATTTTAAGTCATGACTTGCCCAAGTTTTCAAATTCTTATTTTTATATGACAAAGGCAAAGTATTTTATGTTTTATTTCAATGTGACTGTTCATTTTTCAATATACAGTTCAAATCCCATTCCTTTGATAAAGGTTTATTTGACTGCTCTGGCCTGTCCAATATTTCTCAATTCTAACTCATACCATTTGTTGTATGATCAGGCACTACTTTTTTTTCCCCCCAATTTATTTATTTTATTGCATTTTAGGTTTTGGAGTACATGTGAAGAACATGCAAGATTGTTGCATAGGTACACACGTGGCAGGGTGATTTGCTGCCTTCCTCTCCATCACCTACATCTGACATCTCTCCCCTTGCTATATCTCCCCAACTCCCCACCCCCCACTGTCCCTCCCGTATTTCCCCCCACCTGACCCCAGTGTGTAGTGCTCCCTTCCCTGTGTCCATGTGTTCTCATTGTTCAACACCTGCCTATGAGTGAGAACATGTGGTGTTTGATCTTCTGCTCTTCTGTCAGTTTGCTGAGAATGATGGTTTCCAGGTTCATCCATGTCCCTACAAAGGACATAAACTCATCATTTTTGATGGCTGCATAATATTCCATGGTGTATATGAGGCACTGCTTTTTGAATCAACTTATATGGGCATTTTTTTCCCTTTTTTCTGCTTACTTCCCATTTTACTATTTTATTTTATATTTGTGTGATGTTAAGATTTTATGGCAATTTTCGAATAGATATATGTGTGAGTGGTAGGTGGAGTATGGGTCGCTAACTATCAGACCTTACAGGTGAAGAGGGTCACTTGTGTGTTGGAAAACCATAGAACTTTTGGCCCTCTGCTTTAGCCAGCAAAGTAGAGATTATCAAGTGGGTAGGAAGGGAGAGGCAAAAATGGAGAGATAGTTCCTCCTTGAACAAGGAAGGGTTTGGGGAGACGGGAGCAGAGAAGATACATATAAAAAACTTCAGACAAATGTAATATTTATGTTTATCAAAAGAAGTTTGAGAAGTATCATTCTAGATCTGTACTGTCCAATAATGTAGCTCGCATGTGGTTTGTGAGCACTGGAAATGTGGCTAGAGTGAATTGAGACATGCAAATACACAGTGGATTTTAGACTTAGTATGAAAAAAAGAATGTAAAATATAAGATATCTCATTAATTATTTTTATATTAATTACATGTTGAAATAATATTTCAGCTATGTTTGGTTAAATAAAATATATTATTACAATTAACTTATCCATTTTTAACCTTTTAAAATATGGCTGTTAGAAAATTTAAAAAAATATATGTGGCTCATATTTGTGGTTCTCATTATTTTTCTGATGAACAGCAGTGCTCTAGAATGTGAGTTCCATGAGTGCAGAGGCTGTCTCATTCTTCTGCATCATACCTAGCACCTAGCACTGTGCCAGGCATGTGGTAAGCACTCCCTCAATGCTTGTTCAATCATATGTCTTCCCTTCAACTAAATTATAAACTTCTTATAACTCAGACTGCATTTTAATGTTTTGAGTACTTCCTTCTAGGCTTAGAAGAGTGTTATACACTAGTAGGCATTCAGAACATATTTATTAGATGAATGAATAAAAGAATAATGCTTTCTGATGCAAATTTCCAGCCAACTTCCCAACTGTTTACTTACTCTGCTTTTAGTCAGTTCCCAGCCTGTTTTCAAACATTTTCCATATGATATGTCTGGCTACTTCTTCCTCTCCCCTCTCCTCCCCTCCCATCACACTGTAGTGAGCCCCACTGAGAAAGTCCTGAACAGGTGTCTGGGCAGAGAGCGAAAAGCCAGATTCTTTCATTTGACTCACCTCCCATCCCTTCCCCTCCCCTCTCCTTCGCTCCCTTCATACTCTTCTGTTTTTTGGACATTTTCAAACCAACAGGGTATGTAGGCCCTTACAACCTTTTATTTATTTCTTCAAAAACCATTTATTTGGCCCCCTCTGGTTTCTAGTTTTTTTGTTCATTTTTAAAAATTTCATTTAAATTTAACTGGAGGGGAATGGAGCTTGCCAAAAGCTGAATGGAAGAATCTGGCTTTTCTCTCTCTCTGCCTAGACACCTGTGCAGCCCTTTCTCAGTGAGGCTCAGTACAATGTGATTTACTGGACAGATTGGAACTCACTATAGGCCATTATCTTTTATAACTAAATAAATAAATGGGAGTGAGAACAAGAGAGAGAATGTGAGCCAAGGAAGAAAAAGTATGTAAACCTAGATCTGAAGATCTGGGTTTGTCTCGGTGATGGGCATAGCCCTATCACTTACTAGAAGTGTAGTTTTGGAAAATCTCTTCTCTTGGGGCTTCACAGATCTTCATTTAAAAAAAAAAAAAAAAAAGGAGGACACCAGATGATTTCCATGGTCTCTTCTGGCACCAACATATGGTGATTCTTTAATCACTAATCAGAGAGTGCAGAAGTGAGAAGCAAATGAAGACTGGACCCTTGTAAATTCAGGATGGGAACTCCATTGGTTTTGATCCATCCCCTGTGGCCTTGTGTGCTAATTCATGTTATTCTAACATCAACCTTGTAAACTCTTTTACCCTTTAATCCTACTTGTAATTGTTTCCTCCACAGTATTCTTTCTGGGGACAGAATGCCCATAAGAAGGGGCTCCTTCATGGTTCACTTTAGCTCAAATTACTTTTCCTTGTTCAACAATTACTTTTACCCATTTCACTTATATCAGACCAAAAAGTCTTTTTGAACCATTGCTAAAAGTCATTAAGTATCCCAAGGACTTAATTTTCTTTGTTAGAAATGTTGACTACACCTCAGAAATCTTCAGCTCTGTTGATCCAGCAGCTCAAGAAAGTTCTACGCTTCATATTTCAATAACTTGTCTGGGTCATCTAAGGTCATAGAATGTTAAAGTTGGATTAGACCTTTGAGATTATTTGGTATAACCTTCTTTTACTATTAAATTGAGACTTGGAGAAATTGTTGTTCTCCACATAGCTAGTTTGTGGGAGGCTCATAACTAGAAACCAGCTGTTATGTTCCTTAGGGCTCTGTGCCCCAACCCCTTATGGGCCAATAGGCCATAAATGGGGCAGTGATCAGAGAGAAACACAAGAACCACCTAGTCTGAGGTGGGAAATTCATTCAGCCTTTTTGCTCCACTGATAGCTGTATCTTAGTAAATCACATGATCATCTCTCCAGTAAAGAGATGGATTCCTTTTTTTTTTTTTAATATTTTATTGCATTTTAGGTTTTGGGGTACATGTGAAGAACATGCAGGATTATTGCATAGGTACATACATGGCAATGTGGTTTGCTGCCTTCCTCCCCATCACCCATATCTGGCATTTCTCCCCATGTTATCCCTCCCCAACTCCCCTCCCCCTGCTGTCCCTCCCCTAGTTCCCCCTGACAGACCTCAGTGTGTGATGCACTCCTCCCTGTGTCCATGTGTTCTCATTGTTCAACACCCACCTATGAGTGAGAACATGTGGTGTTTGATTTTCTGTTCTTGTGTCAGTTTGCTGAGAATGATGGTTTCCAGGTTCATCCATGTCCCTACAAAGGACATGAACTCATCGCTTTTTATGGCTGCATAGTATTCCATGGTGTATATGTGCCACATTTTCCCTGTCTAGTCTGTCATCAATGGGCCTTTGGGTTGGTTCCAAGCTTTTGCTATTGTAAACAGTGCTGCAGTGAACATACATGTACATGTGTCCTTATAGTAGAACGATTTATAATCCTTTGGATATATACCCAGTAATGGGATTAATGGGTCAAATGGAATTTCTATTTCTAGGTCCTTGAGGAATCGCCACACTGTCTTCCACAATAGTTGAACTAATTTACATTCCCACCAACAGTGTAAAAATGTTCCTATTTCTCACATCCTTTCCAGCATCTGTTGTCTCCGGATTTTTTAATGATCGCCATTCTAACTGGCGTCAGATGGTATCTCAGTGTGGTTTTGATTTGCATTTCTCTAATGACCAGTGATGATGAGCATTTTTTTCATATATTTGTTGGCCTCATGTATGTCTTCTTTTGAAAAGTGTCTGTTCATATCCTTCACTCACTTTTGAATGGGTTTGTTTGTTTTTTCTTGTAAATCTGTTTTAGTTCTTTGAAGATTCTGGATATTAGCCCTTTGTCAGATGGGTACATTGCAAAATTTTTTTCTCATTCTGTTGGTTGCTGGTTCACTCTAATGACTGTTTCTTTTGCTGTGCAGAAGCTGTGGAGTTTGATTAGGTCCCATTTGTCTATTTTGGCTTTTGTTGCCAATGCTTTTGGTGTTTTAGTCATGAAATCCTTGCCTATGCCTATGTCCTGAATGGTTTTGCCTAGGTTTTATTTTAGGGTTTTTATGGTCTTATGTTTAAGTCATTAATCCATCTGGAGTTAATTTTAGTGTAAAGTGTCCAGAAAGGGTCCAGTTTCTGCTTTCTGCACTTGGCTAGTCAGTTTTCCCAACAACATTTATTAAACAGGGAATCTTTTCCGCATTGCTTGTTTTTGTGAGGTTTGTTAAAGATCAGATGGTTGTATATCTGTGGCGTTGCCTCCAAGGCCTCTGTTCTGTTCCATTGGTCTATATCTCTGTTTTGGTACCAGTACCATGCTGTTTTGATTACTGTAGCCTTGTAGTATAGTTTGAAGTCCAGTAGTGTGATGCCTCCCGCTTTGTTCTTTTTGCTTAGAATTGACTTGGCTATGCGGGCTCTCTTTTGGTTCCATATGAAGTTTAAGGTGTTTTTTTCCAGTTCTGTGAAGAAGGTCATTGGTGGCTTGATGGGGATAGCGTTGAATCTGTAAATTACTTTGGGCAGTATGGCCATTTTCACGATATTGATTCTTCCTAACCATGAGCATGGAATGTTTCTTCATCTGTTTGTGTCCTCTCTTATTTCATTGAGCAGTGGTTTATAGTTCTTCTTGAAGAGGTCCTTTACATCCGTTGTCAGTTGTATTCCTAGGTATTTTATTCTCTTTGTAGCAGTTATGAATGGCAGTTCATTGTTGATTTGGCCCTCTTTAAGTCTGTTGTTGGTGTATAGGAATGCTTGTGATTTTTGCACATTGATTTTGTATCCTGAGACTTTGCTGAAGTTGCTTATCAGTTTCAGGAGATTTTGGGCTGAGACAATGGGGTCTTCTAAATATACAATCATGTCATCTGCAAATAGAGACAATTAGACTTCCTCCTTTCCTATTTGAATACCCTTTATTTCTTTTTCTTGCCTGATTGCTCTGGCTAGAACTTCCAATACTATATTGAATAGGAGTGGTGAGAGAGGACATCCTTGTCTAGTGCCAGATTTCAAAGGGAATGCATCCAGTTTTTGCCCATTCAGAGAGATGGATTCTTTAATAGTGAGTTGCCCTGTTGTCATTCGGGCTCACTGGTACCCCTTGCCCTCATGGAAGGAATGTAGGAAGATATGTTTGACTGACATCATTTGAAAGACTTACTTAGACTTTCTTCCATAACCCTTTTAGAGCTCTTACAAGGTATGAAGCATAGTGTTGGGTACTAGGGACACAGAGATGAATGAAATACTCAGGGTTCTGCCTTTTAGAAGCAAAACATTTAGGTTGATTCCATGTCTTTGCTATTGTGAACAGTGCTGCAATAATTTGTACAACAAACTTCCATGACACAAGTTTACCTATGTAACAAACCTACATTTGTACCACTGAACTTAAAATGAAAGTAAAAAACATTTTTAACTTTAATGAAAGCTGTTTACCTATTTTTTCTTCTGTTGCTTATGCTTTTGGGACCATATTTAAAAAGCTATTGCCAGCTGAGTGTGGTGGCTCATGTATGTAATCCCAGCACTTTGGAAGTTCAAGACAGGCAAATCACCTGAGGTCGAGAGTTTGAGACCAGCCTGACCAACATGGAGAAACCCCATCTCTACTAAAAATACAAAAGATTAGCCAGGCATGGTGGTGCATGCCCGTAATCCCAGCTACTAAGGAGGCTGAGGCTGGAGAAGTGCTTGAACCTCGGAGGTGGAGGTTGTAGTGAACAAGATCATGCCATTGCACTCCAGCCTGGGCACAAAGAGTGAAACTCCATAAAATTTTTTTTAAATAAATAAATAATAAATAATAAATAAATAAATAAATAAATAAATAAAAAGCTATTGCCAAAAAAGAAACCATTGCCAAATACAAAGTCATGAGGATTTGCCCATGTTTCCTTCTAAGAGAAAACTTAGAAATTTTGATAGTTTTAGCTCTTGATTTTAGGTCTTTGATCAATTTTAAGTTAATTTTTGTATCTGGTATAAGGTAAGGTTCAGCTTCATTCTTTTGCTATTGAGTATGATGTTAGAAGTGAGTTTTTTTTGTATATGGCCTATATCACTGTGAGTAATTTTTCTTCTATTCCTAGGTCAAGTGTTTTTATCATGAGAGGGTATTGGATTTTGTCAAATGCTTTTACTGTATCAACTGAGGTAATAATATATTTTTTCTTTTGTTCTGTTAATATGGCATATTACATTGATTGACTTTGTATCTTGAACCATTCTTGCATTCCTGGGGGTTAATCCTACTCACTTGATTATGGTAAGTATTCCTTTTGATATGAAGCAATTAATATGATTGCTAGTAGTTTGTTGAGGATTATTAACGTCTATGTTCATAAGGGATGTTAGTTTGTAGTTTACTTGTGTGTTTGTTGGGCTTTGGTAACAGGGTAATTCTGGCCTTGTAGAGTGAGTAAATGCTTCTTTCTGTTTAACTTTTTTGGAATAGTTTTTAGAAGGATTGGTGTTAATTCCTTTTAAATGGCAGAACCGGTAAAACTCATCAGTGAAGTCATCCAATTCTGGACTTTTCTTTGTTGAAATGTTTTTGATTACGGATTCAATCAAGGTTTTTAATTGCTAATTCAATCTCCTTACTTGTTTTATGTCTATTCAGATGTTTTGTTTCTTTTTGAGTTAGTGTGTTTCTAAGAAATTATCCATTTTCTCTAGGGTATTCAGTTTTTTGGTTTATAGTTATTCATAGTATTTTCTTATAATTTTTTTATTTCTATAAAATCAGTAGTAATGTCCCCTCTTTCATTTCTGACTTGAGTAATTTGA
Organism: Sapajus apella; assembly: GCF_009761245.1. Classification (NCBI taxonomy): domain Eukaryota; kingdom Metazoa; phylum Chordata; class Mammalia; order Primates; family Cebidae; genus Sapajus; species Sapajus apella. Next base: position 2,888,966 of record NW_022436953.1, on the reverse strand, counting down.
GTCTTCTCTCTTTTTTATCTTTGTCAATTTGCCCAAAAGTTTGTTAATTTTGTTAATCTTTTCAAAGAACCAACTTTTGATATTGCTTATTTATTTATTTTTTGTGAAGATCTTGCTCTGTCACTCAGGCTAGAGTGCAGTGGTATGATCAGCTCACTGCAGTCTTGACCTCCTGGGCTTAAGCAATCCTCCCACCTCAGCCTCCCAAGTAGCTGAGATTGTAGGTATGAGCCACTGCAGCCAGTCTGTTGATTTTCTCTTCTTTTTTTTCTCTATTTTATATATCTCCAATATTTATTATTTTCTCCCTTCTGATGGCTTTGAGTTTGTTTTGCTCTTTTTATTTGTAGTCCTTTAAGTTTATATTATTGATTTGAAATCTTTCTTCTTTTTTTAATGTAGACATTTACAGCCATAAATTTCCCTGAGTAATGCTTTTGCTGCATCTCATATGTTTTGGTATGTTATATTTTCATTTTCATTTGTCACAGTGTATTTTCAAATTACCCTTGTGATTTCTTTTTGATCTGATTGTTTAAGCATGTGCTATTTAATTTCCAGATATTTGCGAATTTTCCAATTTTCCTTCAGTTGTTTTCTTAGTTTCTTTCTATTGTGATTGGAAAACATATTTTGTATAATTTTAGTCTTTTAAAATTTGTTCTGTGGCTTAACTTATAGTCTGTCCTGGAAAGTGTTTCTTGTGCACTTGAGAAGAATGTGTTCTGTTATTGTTGGCTAGAGGATTCCATATGTTTGTTAGATGTTATTAGTTTGTAGTGTTGTTGAAATCCTCTATGTCCTTGGTGATCTTATATTTGGTTGTTCTATTATTGAAAGTGAGTTATTGAAATCTTTAACTGTGATTGTAGAACTATGCATTTTGCCCTTTAGTTCTGTCAATTTTTGCTTTTTTTATTTTGGGACTTTGTGTGTATGTATATAATTTTTATATCTTGATGAGTTAAGCGTTTTTTCAACATACAATGTCTTTATTTGTCTTTTGTAACTTTCTTTGGCTCAAGTCTATTTTTTTTCTGATAATAATTTAGCTACCTCAGCTCTCTTTTGGTTACTGTTTGCATAGAATATAGTTTTCTATCCTTTTTCTTTCAACTGGTTTGTGTCTTTATATCTTCTTAAAAGCCTTAAATGCCTTTTTGGTATATTTAGAATTAAATCTAAACTCTTCACCATGATCTACAGGATCTTACACAATCTGCTCCTTGCTTAACAATCTTAATTTAAATGAGACAAGCTCTTTTAATAAAGGAATCCAGTAGAGTCACGGGATTAATCACAACCTTTAATGATAAAGGGAAGAAAAAGGAAATTTCAAAGCTCTTTTCTTAACAACAAAACTTTCCAAGTAGTATACTTTTCAGAAAATAGATAATAATTCAAATACTATTACAACATCAGTAAGTTATTAAATGAAATAATCAAGAATGGAGAATTTTAGGAGTTATGTTACTTTCATAAGACAAAGCAACAATTACTGATTTCTTGTGTTTTTACAAATAACACTTTTATTATAACAGAAAGCAGAATATATGTTTTCAGATGTCTTCAAATGAGGTAGCAGAGTAAATCAGATATTTTGTGAATTTTCTTGATATAACACTTTATTAAATACAGTAATTATAAAATAATAATAAGTAACATATATTACTTATACAATGTACCAGGCACTATTCTGTTTTTAATATTTACTAACTCTTAATCTTTCTAATGACTCATGAGATAGGTACTATTATTATCATAATTTTACAATGAGATTTGAGGTACAAAAAGTTAAGTAATCTACCCAAATCACATATTTAGTATGTAGCAGGTCAGGATTTGAATTCATGCAGTCTGGCTCCAGGTTCCATACTTTTCACATTACACTATATTGCTCCTCAAAGATAACACACTATATCTTTTTGTTATAGAATATATCCTTCTTTTCTTTCAGTTACATGGTAAGAGACAACCTTTTTCCGAACTCTCTTTCTGAGACTCTTGCTCAAGTAGTTTTTTAGGGAACATGGCTTCAAGGCTAAGCACTGGAATTTCATTAGACTTGAGAAGAAAGAGCATTTGAGATTATTAAAACTTTTGATGTAGAAAAGGTCAGAATTGTGAAAAATGGAATATGAGGCATGTAGTGTTTTACATTAATATTTTCCAACCTGATCTCTTACTACTCTGTCTCTGGTTTACTAAGCCCCTTTGGCCCACTGAGAACCAAAAGACACAGTGGCCATTTCGTTCTTCCCAACCCACCAAGTTGAGACTGCCTCAGGACCTTTGCACTTGCTCTGATTTCTGCCTGACATGCATTTCTCTCAGTTCTTCCAGTTGCTGACTTCTTGACATTTCTGTCCTCATTCAAATGTCACCTCCTCAAAAGATGCCTTGTCTCACCATCCTATCTAATGTTGCCTTCTCTTTCATACTTTATATCACATTGTCTTGTTTTGTTTTCTTTATAGCAATAAATTATTTGTTTACCTTTTTATTGCCTGTTGCCTCATTATAATATAGTCTCCATGAAGTCCGGGACCTTGCATTTTTCACTATTTTACCCTCAGCATCTAGAATTGTACCTCACACATAAAGGCACTTAATATTTGTTGAGTGAATGAATAAAATCCCATTTAATAGATAAACAAGCTGAGCATCAGGGATTTAAGTGTTTAGTTTAAGGTCACAGAATAATTAAATGTAGGAATTTGGATTTGAATCCAGAGCTGGAATTTTAACAACTGAGCTATAGACCTAGCTTGCAATGTGAGACAGACATACTTACAGTTAACCATAACACTGGATGGCAGGAAGTGAGAGCTGTGTTATGTATGCAGAGTAGGTAGGGAAGGTACTGAATAGTTTCTGAATTTGGTCAGAGGAGCTTTTATGCTTCAAATTGTGACTGTTTCGTTGTCCTTAGGAGTCTGGGATAGGGAAGGGGAAATTTTGTCATTGTTAACTACTCTGATGAAAAGTGTGGAAGGAAAGTTGAAGTAATTATTAGGTAATTGAGATTTGGGAATGCATATAAATCTCAAATGCCCATTTTGTTCCATTTTTATGTAACTGGGGACATTTGAGGCTTTACTATATATCAGATGTTAGATAAATACAAGTGTGCTTTAAAAGTTGCAGTGGTATTCAAAGCCCTTCATGTTCTGGCCAGACCTCTCTCTTCAACCTTTTCTCCTGTTATGACCCATACTGAATCCTTCTTTAGATGATCAGGTTCATTCGCTGACCCTCTAATAGACCTTTCACTCTCCTTTCCTTAGCTCTTTTTTTTTTTTTTTTTTTTTTTGGTTTTCCTTAGCTCTTGTCTAATGAGGCCTCTAACCTCCCTGGTAACAAATCCGATGTTCACAAACTTATCATTTTGGATTTGGAAGGGACTTTGAAGAACTTTTAATTCAGAGAGCTGAAGATACTTGTCTGAGGTCATGCAACAGTTAATGGCAAAGCCAGTCAAGAACTCAGCTCTCCTGGACCTTACAGTCACAGGCTCTGAGCATAGTCCCACTCTACCTGACTTTTGGGTTGCTAGAAGCAGTCTCCAAAGGATATGCTGAGAAGGCTTCTGGGTCTCCTCTGACATCAACTTAAAAATATGTGCCAGTGTGAATTTTCATATACAGAGTATGGGATTTTTCAAGAAAGTCACGTCTGTTTTATTTACTCAGTGTAGTCTCTGACAGCAATATGCAAATATAGAATTTATTTAGTCTGCCTTCCCTGGTGACTTGCCAGTCCCTGAGGGGGTGGAACACATTTTATGTTTCCCATGGGTTTTGTTTGTCATAGCTTGATTTCCCATAGTAAAAAGAGCCCTGGGTAGCCCCATATGGGACAAAGCTGGAGATTATTAAATGCTTCTGTCTTATGTACACTAGGCACTCATATTTACTTATGGAGTTGTTCCATGTAGTAAATTTAGAGGTCGCTAAAACCTACCACTCAAAAATTGCTTTCATGGGTATTCTGAGGAACCACAGTATTTGACAAAGGAAAGCTATTCGTTTAGTTGTAGTGTAAGAAATTGGAACCTGGATTTTATTAACAATTTAGGAATCTCTCTTAGTAAAGCATACTCCCTTAGGTAAAGAATAAAGCCTTGATTTTTATTGAGAACTATAAACTCTTTCACTTCTGTTTTTCCTGTGCCAACATGTTCTTAATCAGAATGGATGTTCTTGGTCCAAAAAGCCAACATCATCCTGGCGTTCTGTATATAATTTGCTTATAGTACTTCTCTGAGATAGCTCATTTATGTGCTATCAGTTTCCATGGTATCAGTAAAGAAAAATGGAATCCTTTCATGAAAAGAATCCATTTCTTTCTCCTTACTAATTGGTTCTGTCATCTATCAAAAAGAACAAAACTTGCAACCATGTTGTTCTGAAATGATACGTTTTTTTCTGATAATAAATGAAGATCCAGGGAATCCATATGAGCTCAACAACTAGGAGAGAAACATAGTTTTGATAAATTGTGATTTTGATGACTTAGTTATCTTTCTTTGGTAGTTTGAAGTGTAGAATCTAAACAGACATTTTTTGAAAGGGAAATATTTGCCTAGAAATAGTCTCCTTTAAACTTTTTATGATTACTCTTATTCTCCATTGAAGAATACCCTTTTGGTACTTTCAGTAAAGGAACGACCTGAACCTTTCATTTACTGAACACCTATTGTGTGACAGCTACTTTTACATACTCTCCCTTCAATAAGTTTATGAAGTGCCTATTTTGAAAGTAAATTAGAAGAAGAAATAGAAAGAAAATCCAAATAATTTGCCTAAGATCACAGAGTTAGTTTAGTGGAATTGGGATTTAAGCATGGAGTTATTGATTTCTGTGGCCACGAATGCTAGTTGTCTACTCAGTATTCATCCTTTTTTCTTCCTTATAAACAGAAACCCACATTTTATTTGAAGCAGCAAAATTATGTATTTATCAGCCTCCTTTTCAGCTAGGAGTGGCCATGAGATATAAGTGGATATTTTTGGATGGGAAATCCAGGAATGACACAGCCATTGCTGTTTAGAAATTAGGTATGATGACTGGAGTTCCTCCAGTAACTGTCCTGTCAGTGTGAGGGAACCTTGAGAATGGAAACTATGTGCCAACGATAAGGCAGAGTGCAAAAACAGGAATTTGAGACCCCGGTGATAGAGTCAAAATTTATTTTTAAAAACTTATTATTTTGTAAGGACATAAATAATATGTATTTATTATAGAACATTTTGGAAATATAGAACACTAAAGAATAACAGAAAATCACTTGTAAATCCAGAAATAGCTATGTCTATCTTCCAAACTTTTTTTCTCACATACATATTACTTTGCAAATGTTCATTATCAAAATATTGTGAGGAGTCTTCTATCCCTAATTAAGTTTGGAGTTCTGCATATTCATTTTTTTGTTTTTGTTTTTGTTTTTCTGAGAGAGAGTCTCGCACTGTTGCCCAGGCTGGAGTGCAGTGGTGTGATCAAGGCTCACTGAAACCTCCACCTCCTGGGTTCAAACAATTCTCCCACCCCAGCCTCCCTAGTACCTGGGATTACAGGCCCACACCACCACATCGGGCTAATTTTTGTATTTTAGTAGAGACAGGGTTTCACCATGTTAGCCAGGCTGGTCTTGAACTCCTGACCTCAAGTGATCCAACTGCCTCAGCCTCACAAATGTAATCCCAAAGTGCTGGGATTACAGGTGTGAGCCACCACACTCGGCTGCATATCAGTTTTTTTTAAAGTGGGGTCACACATCTTACGCTGTATTATATGATAGACATCTTTCCATTTTTTTCTTAGGAATTTGTGGATTTATATTTTATTATATTATGTATATGGCATTTATACACAGAAAAACCACTATGATACACAAATTCTAAATATTCTTGTTAGAAATATTAAATAGAAATGCTAAATATTTCTATTAAATGCCTGTAACATGGAGGGTCAAGTACCCTCAGAGGTAGAAGGGCTCATAGAGCTCTCACTTGGTGAAGGACTAACCCTCTGCCACTATTTCTGTCTTTTCATGGTTTCATCCAATGACACTGAGCTCACTACCTCATAAGGGATTCATTTCATCTTTGTTCAACAGCTTTGCTTGGCAGACTTTTCCTTAAACTGAGCCAGAAACCTTATTTTCCTTTACTTTTTACTTGTTGGTTCTAACTCTACTGTCCATAGCAAAATAGAATAAAATGCTTGAATTTCTTTCTGATTTTCTCAAAGTGGGGTGTAAACATCCCAGGAGAATGAATGAAATGATCTATGTTGTTTTACTTACATTTTTGTGCACGTGTGCACCTGTGTGCATAATTTGGACTTTATAAAGTCATAAGACGATATGACAGAGATGATTGTTTTTATGTTATTTATATCCCCACAGGATATCTTGATTTGACTGGGTGATTAAATTAACTCCCAGCAATTTTCAAACTTCTGCTTTATATAGTTTCCCTGTAATTAGATAAAACCCCACAAGATGGCAGTCACTATCCATTGTCTCCTCTGTCCCATTCTTTCAGAATTGACCTGATAGTTTAGATTATGACGGGTAATATAATTTAATATTATATTAAATGACTATATTTAATATTTTAATATTAAAATATTTCTATTCCAACCAAGCGACAGAAGTATAAATGGTTTCAATCAGTTTTGGCATTATTTTAAATTTACAAATATGTCTCATTATTATAGTAGGATATTTTATTTTATTTTATTTTATTTCATTTTATTTTTTGAGTTGGAGTTTTGCTCTTGTTTCCCAGGCTGGAGTGCAATGGCATGATCTCCACTCACCGCAACCTCAGCTTCCCAGGTTCAAGCGATTCTTCTGCCTCAGCCTCCTGAGTAGCTGGGATTATAGGCATGTGCCACCATACCCAGCTAATTTTTGTATTTTCAGTAGAGATGGGGTTTCACCATGTTGGTGAGGCTGGTCTCAAACTCCTGACCTCGTTATCTGCCTGCCTCAGCCTCCAAAGTGCTGGGATTACAAGCCTGAGCCACCATGCCTGGCCAAGGATATTATTTTTATATTACAGTATTCTTTCCAGTACCTAAGTCACTTGATGGTATCTAAGTTGGCACACTAGGGTACTTCTGTAGAACAAAATGGCACCCCTGTGGCTTGAATAAAAAAGAATTTGCCTTTCTTTGTACTTGTGTCACTGTCACTGATTTAATAACCTGTGCAGAGAATAGAACTCAGTATTATTTCTTGTCTGCTGTTACTAATAGCAGCTTAACCTATTTATCAGTTGTGGGGATTTCAAGACTCTAAGCACAGATTTTTAAAAAGATGTAAAAAGAACTCTGGAATGCATAAAAGAACATTATAAATATAATTTGCATGAGGTTATGAATGCTCAGATGACAGCACTAGAGAAAAGAGGCGACTAATAGGTTATTTGAGAAATATATATGAAAGAGATTAATGTGTAGTGAAAAGCCCTGGGCTGGAAGCAAAATTCTTTAAAAAGCGATGGCCAGACAACCATGCCACACAAATACCCAACTACGAAATTTTAATACTTTTCTATAGAGTTTTGTATGCTAATGAAATAAAGACATTTAGTAACACAAAGAATAATTATTGGGTTGTAAGGTACATAGGCATTAGTAGAGAAAATATATATGAAGTATATAGTGTCTGGGTCACTGTAGGTGTTACTAAATGGAGCTGTTGTGATTATTGTTCCAACGAATGATATTGCTATTTACATGTAATAAAATAGTTCAAAAATTAGTTTTATTCATTTTTCAACATAACTATTGGGCATTTAGTACAGGGAAAGCACCATGTGTGATAAAATGAATAAAATCCTATTGTTTTGGGTATATATGCTATCATTATTAAATATTACTAATAAAAACCAAATTTTCAGTTATTTCTATTTGGCTGTTTTTTTTCATGTCTATGTTCATGATATGATGTCCTTTTAATAAGTCATTAACGTTACCAGGATTGCACATCTCTCACACACACACACCCACCTCCACCCCCACCTCCACCCTTTCATATAATAATCTCTTCCCTTCATTCCCAATAGAAGGGTTCTCTTATAGTCCTGTGTCCTAGATGTTCTGGTCTGAAGGAGCCTGCTCTGAGCTGGTACCAAAGATGATGTTGCCTGCCTAAGAGGAAACACTACAGTCATTTTGTTGGGGGCAAGGGTATGGAGAAAACCCAAGAAAGATGTTACTGTTGGAAAGAGGGAGGATTCAAATAGTATGGGTTTCACACATCCCTGGGATGGAGTTTAGGATTAGTAGAACGCTGTAAACTGGGTCAGGATTAAATTCAAAAGGAAAGAAGGGAGAGGAGCTGTTGCTGGGGTGGTTTTTAGCACAGACAACCAAAGCGGGTAATACTTAAGACCAGTGACAATAACATGTTCCAGTTTGTCTAAGAAAGTTCACTTTATGCATTAGTCCTTGTTTACTTATTAGTTATATTCCCTTTAGTGCTCATAAATGTCCCAAGTTAGATAATACATTATGTGATCACTCTATCCTTAGAGTACTAAGGCGTATGAATCAAGAAAGACTTCCTGGTTCATGAAGAAAACAGAGATGTACTAAAGGGGAAATGATAACAAAAAGGGTTAAATAGTAAAATAAGCTTTAAAGATTTCACCTTAGTTTGTCTTTATCTTGATAGAAAAAATTAGAAGCTGAATGTAAAAGTACTTTAGTTCTTCAACAGCCATTACCTTTTTTCTCTTCCCAGATATTTTTGGAAGGAACTAATATTGGATTTGGGGGGAACTATTTTTTAAATCTGAGTCATTAACTTGCCACAGTATATGACTTATCCTTTCTGGCCATGCAGGAGCCCAAGTTTCTATATCTGTAAAATTAAGGGCTAGATTAAATTGTTTCTTAAGTATTAAGAAACATGCAGTTCTGATATTAAATACTTTTTTTTTCATGAGAACTGGACTGGAAAACTGCACCCTTACAGAATTTTATTCTAGTTTAAAAGGTTACATAAATGTAAGTGAGATAGCTAAGTCTGTTGTTGGTGAAGTATATTTCCCAGCTGAATGTTGTATGGTTTGACTTTATGTTATATGAAAACTTGCTCCAGTTTACTCTGTGGAAATTTAAAAAGAAGTTATTTTTTCAGACAGCTGCAGTACCATCCTTGTTAGAGAATTTCATTAGCTGCATTTAGCCTCCAAAGAACTAATCTCAGACGGAATGGGAAGTTCTGAAAGCTTCCAGCTGCTCCTGGAGATGTTATCGGTCTTTTTTTGTGGTTGAATTTTTTAAAAGTATACAAGGGCCAAATTTATTTTTAAAATGGTTAACACTTAAATATTTGGACACAGAGTATAGGCTTGACATATTTAAGTATAAAATAATTTTAAGGAAAACCTTACTCCTCTATTAATACATTTTTAATTTTTGTTAATTTTTATTAAAAATGAGTCTTAAAAATAATTCTTTTCTGTTTGAAGGTTTTTTTTTAAAAATATTTTAAGTTCTGGGGTACATGTGCAGAATGTGCAGGTTTGTTACATAGATATACACATACCTTGGTGGTTTGCTGCAACTATCTCCCCATCATCTACATTAGGTATTTCTCCTAATGTAATCCCTCCCCAATACCCCGACCCCCTACTATACCTCCCCTAGCTCCCCCACCCCGTGACAGGCCCCAGTGTGTGATGAATGGGGAAAAGTAGAAAGCATTCCCCTTGAGAACTGGAACAAAACAAGGATGCCCACTCTCACTACTTCTATTCAACAGAGTACTGGAAGTGCTAGCCAGTGCAATCAGACAAGAGAAAGAAATAAAGGGCATCCAAATAAGTAAGCAGAAAGTCAAACTATCAGTGTTTGCTGATGACATGATCATATACATAGAAAACCCTAAAGACTCATCCAGAAAGCTCCTAGAACTAATAAAGGAATTCAGCAAAGTTTCAGAATACAAAATTAATATACACAAATCAGTAGCTATGTTATACACCCATCACCACCAACAACAAAAGACTTGAGAATATACCTAACCAAGGAAGTCAAAAATTTCTACAAGAAAAACTACTAAACACTGCTGAAAGAGCTCATAGGCAACACAAACAAATGGAAACACATCCCATGCTCATGGATGGGTGGAATCAATACTGTGAAAATCACCATGCTGTCAAAAGCAATGTACAAATTCAATGCAATTTCTATTGAAATACCATCATCATTCTTCACAGAACTAGAGAAAACAAACATATAATTCATATGGAGCCAAAAAAGAGCCCATATAGCTGAAGCAAGACTAAGCAAGAACAAATCGGGAGGTACTATATTGCCCAACTTTAAACTATACTGTAAGGTCGTAGTCACCAAAACAGCATGGCACTGGTATAAAAACAGGCACACAGACCAATGGAACAGAATAGAGAACTCAGAAATAAAGCCAAAAAGCCAACTAATCTTTGACAAAACAAACAAAAATATAAAGTGGGGAAAGGACACCTTGTTCAACAAATGGTGCTGGGATAATTGGCAAGCCATATGTAGAAGAATTTAACTAGATCCTCTTATCTCACCTTATACAAAAATCAACTCAAGATGGATCAAAGACTTAAATCTAAAACCTGAAACCATAAAAATTCTAGAAGAAAATATTGGAAAAATGCTTGTAGACATTGGCTTAGGCAAAGACTTCATGACCAAGATCCAAAAGCAAATACAACAAAAACAAAGATAAATACATGGGACTTAACTAAACTGAAAAGCTTCTGCATAGCAAAAGAAACAATCAGCAGAGTAAACAGACAACACACAGAGTGGGAGAAAATCTTCACAATCTATACATCTGACAAAGGACTAATATCCAGAATCTACAAGGAACTCAAACAAATCAGCAAGAAAAAAACAATCCCATCAAAAAATAGACTAAGTACATGAACAGACAATTCTCAAAGGAAGATATACAAATGGCCAACAAACATATGAAAAATATGCTCAACATCACTAATTATCAGGGAAATGCAAATCAAAACCACAATGCAATACCACTTACTCCTGCAAGAATGGCCATAATCAAAAAATAAAAAAATAATAGATGTTGGCATAGATGTGGTGAAGAGGGAACATTTTTACACTGCTGGTGGGAATGTAAACTAGTACAACCACTATGGAAAACAGTGTGGAGATTCCTTAAAGAACTACCATTTGATCCAGCAATCCCACTACTGGGTATTACCCAAAAGAAAAGAAGTCATTTTGTGAAAAAGATACTTGCATGTGCATGCTTATAAAAGCACAGTTCAAAACTGCAAAAATATGAAACCAGCCCAAATGCCCATCAATCAACAAGTGGATAAAGAAATTGTAGTATGTATCTACTATGGAATACTACTGAGCCATAAAAAGGAACAAAATAATGGCATTTGCAGAAAGCTGAATGGAATTGGAGAGGATTCTTCTAAGTGAAGTAACTCAGGAATGGAAAACTAAACTTTGTATGTTCTTACTCACAAGTGGGAGCTAAGCTGTGGGATGCAAAGGCATAAGAATGATACAATGGACCTCTTGGGGATAGGACAGGAAAGTGATGGATAGATAGACAGACAGATGCAGGGAGGAACAAATACATGATCCAGTAACTGACAGAACTCTCTGTTAAAAGTGAGTACTACAGGTGGGAGAGATTGCCTTTTAACCATGGTGGAGACAAAAAGAAGCCATGATCCTTTGGCCAGTGAGAATGTGTGCACTATCTCTGCTGCCAAGGGTATAATTTCTAAGATCCAGTCTGAAGCAAGCCTTTATAGAAGATAAGGGCAAAGCCATCATTAATCAATCTGGAGTCATATAACTTCCCTGGTAACATTTGTGTAAATAAAGAACAGCTACATGCCTATTAACAGTGTAAAGTAGGCCAGGTGCGGTGGCTCACATCTATAATCCCAGCACTTCAGGAGGCCAAGGTGGGCAGATTGATTGAGGTCAGGAGTTTGAGAAAAACTTGGCCAACATGGTGAAACCCTGTCTCTACTAAAAATATAAAAATTAGCTGAGCATGGTGGCCCGCACCTGTAATCCCAGCTACTCCGGAGGTTGAGGCAGGAGAATTGTTTGAATCTGGGAGACAGAGGTTGCAGTGAGCGGAGATCCTACCACTGTGCTCCAGCCTGGGATTCTGTCTCAAAAAAAAAAAAAATAAAGAAAAAGAAACAGTGTAAGGCAAGAAGTCCACAAACCTGCACGTCCTACACACATATCTTGGAATTTAAAGTAAAATAAGGTAAAATTAAAAAAAAAAAACCTTCAAACAGAAAACAATTATTTTTAAGACTCATTTTAAAATTAAATTTTATTATACTTTAAGTTCTGGGGTACATGTGCAGAATGTGTAGGTTTGTTACATAGGTATACATGTGCCATGGTGGTTTGCTGACCCATCAACCCATCATCTACATTAGGTATTTCTCCTAATACTATCCCTCTCCTAACCCCCCACCACCTGACAGGCCCTAGTGTGTGATATTCCCCTCCCTGTGTATATGTGTTCTCATTGAGGGATAAAAGACTACACATTGGCTACAGTGTACACTGCTTGGGTAATGGGTGCACCAAAATCTCAAAAGTCACCACTAAAGAATTTATTCATGTAACCAAACACTACCTGTTCCCCACAAACCTATTGAAATAAAAAATAAATAATTTTTTTTAAGTTGAAGAAAAAAATTCATGGTCTAAGAATTTTCCTTCTGCCTCTGCCTTTGGCCTAAATTCAATAAATGACAAATGACAGACAAGGAAAATGGAATCTGAGAAAATTGGGTAGTAAATCCAGGTACTGAAATTTGGGAGAATCAGGTCTAAGACATAAACCAACCTCTACAGATATGAGACTAGTTTCTAAGAGAAACAAAGGACATAAGTCTTCTCTCCTGGAATTGCTCAATGCATATGTTTAGAAAGGGCATATATAAAATGGGCAGATGGACAGACAGATGGGTGATAGGTTTGGTTGTTTAACATAATCACAAACTGCTTGGAAGCTTTGTTCATTTTTTAAAATTCTTTTTTCTTTGCCTTTGCTGAATTGTGTTAATTTGAAAACTTTGTCTTTGAGCTCTGAAGCTCTTTCTTCTGTTTGATTCTATTGATTCTATTGCTGAGACTTTCCAGTACCTTTTGCATTTCTCTAAGTATGTCCTTCATTTCCAGAAGTTGTGATTGTTTTTTATTTATGCTATTTCACCGGAGATTTTTCCCCTCATATCTTGTATCATTTGTTTGATTTCATTAAGTTGGACTTACCTTTCTATGGTGTCTTGATCAGCTTAATAATCAATCTTCTGAATTCTGGCATTTCAGGGATTTCTTCTTGGTTTGGATTCATTCCTGGTGAGCTAGTGTGATCTTTTGAGAGGTGTTAAAGAACTTGTTTTATTACCAGAATTCTTATTCTGGTTCCTTTTCATTTGGGTAGACTGTGTTAGAGGGAAGATCTGAGGCTCAAGGGCTGCTGTTCAGATTCTTTTGTCCCATGGGGTGCTCCCTTGATGTAGTATTCCTCCCCTTCCCTTAGGGATGTGGCTTCCTGAGAGCCAAACTGTAGTGATTATTTGTCTTCTGGATCTAGCCTCTCAGCAGAGCTACTGGGCTTCAGGCTGGTACTGGGGAGTGTCTGCACAGAGTTCTGTGATAAGAACCATCTTCAGGTCTCTCAGCCATGGATAGCAGCACTTGCTTTGGTAGAGGTGGCAGGGGAGTGAAATGGACTCTGTCAGGGTTTTTAGTTGTAGTTTTGTTTATTGCACTCATTTTGTGTTGATGGGCCTTTTGCCAGAAGATGGTGCTTTCAAGAGAGCATCAGCTGTGGTAGTATAAGGAGGATTAGGTGGTGGGTGGGGCCCTAGAGCTCTCAAGAGATTATGTCCTTTGTCTTTGGCTACAAGGGTGGGTAGAGAAAGACCATCAGATGGGGGCAGGATTAGGCTTGCCTGAGCTGAGACTTTCCTGGGGTAGGGCTTGTAGTGGCTGCTGTGGGGGAGGGGAGGGTTGTGGTTCTCAGGCCAACGGAGTTATATTCTCTGGGGATTTATGTCTGCCTCTGCCATGTCATGCAGGTCACCAGAGAAGTGCGAGAAACCTGGCAGTTATAGGCCTCATTAAGTGCCCACACACCCCAAAATGTTGTTCTCATTTCAACCGTGCCTCTAGAACAGTACCGAGTTTAATTTCAGGCAGCAGGTGAGCAGGGCTGAGAACTTGCCCCAGGCAACCAGCCTCCTGGCTGAGAAAGCAAGCAGGGCATTCAGATTTTATGTTTCCCTACCTCCTGTGGCTTTTGTGGTGTGTCTGCCCTCCCGATTAACCCCCTCCCCCAAGTTCTGTCCAGGAAACTTTGTGTTAGGTTGAAATTGTTACAAAGTTCAGCTGGAAGTTTCCTGCTCCCTGTGATCTTTTCCCAGTTACTCTGGCAGCCCTCCCCAAGGACCTCTGTGAGACAAAGTCATAAATGGCTTCCCTGAGGACTAAGAGAGCCCACAAGGCTCTTCTTGCTGTTTCTTCTACCCCTGTATTTCACTTGCCTCCAGATAAGGTCAAATCTTTCTCCTGTGAACTAGACCTTCAGGTTTCCCTGTTAGAGTGTGTGATTGGCGGCAGACAATCCCTGTTACACACTTTCACACTTTGGACTCACAGTTTTTTCTCTGTCTCCCAGGGCCTCTAGGAGCAATCCACTTCCTTCAAAGAGTCTGTGGATTCTCTCAGTTTTCCTGGTATGTTCCTGTGGTAGTTCTTGGAACAAAAGTTCATGATGTGAGCTTCCACACACTATTCTGTCTGTCTGAGTGGGAGCTGCAATTTAGTCCTGCCTGCTATCTGACGTTTTTCACTATCACTCCTTTCTTCAACTTTTAAGTTCAGGGGTACATGTGCAGAATGTGCAGGTTTGTTACATAGGTAAATGTGTGCCATTGTGGTTTGCTGCACAGATCATCCCGTCACCTAGATATTAAGCCCAGTGTCCATTAGCTATTCTTCCTGATGCTCTCCCTCCCCTCACCCCCCTTCAACAGGCCCCGGTGTCTGTATTTCTTCATGTGTCCATGCATTCTTGTCATTCAGTTCCCACTTATAAGTGGGAATATTCAGTGTTTGGTTTTCTGTTCCTCTGGTATAGTTTGCTGAGGATAATGGCTTTCAACTCCATCCATGCCCTATGAAGAATCTTGTTTCTTTTTATGGCTGCATAATATTCCATGGTGTATATGTACCACATTTTGTTTATCCAGTCTATCACTGATGGGCATTTAGGTTGATTCCATGTCTTTGTTATTGTGAATAGTGCTGTAGTGAATATACACATACATGTATCTTTATAATAGAATGATTTATATTACTTTGGGTATATACCTTAATGGGATTGCTGGGTCAAATGGTATTTCTGCCTCCATGTCATTGAGGAATTGCCACACTGTCTTCCACAATGGTTGAATGAATTTACACTCCCACTGACAGTGTAAAAGCATTCTTTTTTCTCCACAACCTTGCCAGCATCCATTCTTTTTTGACTTCTCAGTAATAGCCATTCTGACTGGTGTAAGATGGTATCTCATTATGGTTTTGATGTGCATTTCTCTGAGCACCAGGAGCTCACCAGCTGAGCTACGCGGCCGCCCGACTGATGTGCATTTCTCTAATGATCAGTGATGTTGAGCTTTTTTTCATGTTTGTTGGCTGCATGTATGTCTTCTTTTGAGAAGTGTCTGTTCTTGTTCATTGCTTACTTTTTAATGTGGTGGTTTGTTTTTTTCTTGTAAATGTGTTCAAGTTCCTTGTAGTCTCTGGATATTAGACATTTGTCAGATGGATAGACTGCAAAAATTTTCTCCCAATCTATAGACTGTGTGTTCACTCTGTTGATAGTTTCTTTTGCTATGAAGAAGTTTTTTAGTTTAATTAGATCCCATTTGTCAATTTTTGCTTTTGTTGCAATTGCTTTTGTGGTTTTTGTCATGAAATTTTTCCTTGTGTCTATGTCCTTGAATGGTATTGCCTTGATTTTCTTCTAGGGTTTTTATAGTTTTGAGTTTTACATTTAAGTCTTAATTCATCCTGAGTTAATTTTTGTATATGGTATAAAGAAGGAGTCCAGTTTCAATTTTCTGCATATGGCTAGCCAGCACTCCCAGTACCATTTATTAAATAGGGACTCATTTCCCCATTGTTTGTTTTTGTCAAGTTTTGGAAGATCAGATGGTGGCAGGTGTGTGGTCTTGTTTCTGAGTTCACTATTTTTGTTTCATTGGTCTATGTATCTGTTCTTATATCAGTACCATGCTGTTTTTATTACTGTAGCCTTGTAGTATAGTTTGAAGTTGCATAGCATGATGCCTCCAGCTTTGTTGTTTTTGCTTATGATTGTTTCAGCTATTTGGGCTCTTTTTTGGTTCCTATGAATTTTAAAATAGTTTTTTTCTAAAGCTGTGAAGGTCAATTGTAGTTTAATGGGAATAGCATTGAATGTATAAATTACTTTGGGCAATATGGCCATTTTTATAATATTGATTCTTCTATACATAAGCATGGAATATTTCTCCATTTGTTTGTGTCCTCTCTCATTTCTTTGAGTAGTGATTTTTTTTTAACATTAAGAAACCTTTTTATTATGGAGCTTTTCCAAAAGACTGTCAAAATAGAATTGTATAATTAACCCCCATGTATCTACCCAGATTCAATAATTACAATATTTTGAGAATCTTTTCCACTTGTCTTCCCTGTCACTTCTTTTTCCTAGAGTATTCTAAAGTATTCTACTTGTAATTTCACTTGTAAACACTTCAGGATGCATATGTAACTTATCAGGATTGCATTTTTACAAAATATAATGAACATGACAGCCTGAATTTTGTTCTATCTTTGTTGACCTAGTTTCTGTTTAAGGGAAATTTTATAATAGGAAAAGTATAAGAAATGAAGGGGAAGTTGGGATATGTAGATGGGAGCGTAGGAAGCTAGCAGTGAAGGTCAGATTTGTTGTTAAAGGGAATTTTAATCCCCCCTTTAAAACCAGATACAGGTGATCAGATGATTCAGACTCTAAGTCGTTATTCCTGTTATTGCCATTTTGTAGTTATTGTTTAATCTTGCTTGTAAGTAAGTGCTCTTGTAGGGCTCCCTAACACTGGTCTAAGGACTTGAGGACATTTTTGTAAATATTTTATTATGTATCTAAAATACAAGGACTTTTATTAAAGAATGTAACTATAACCCTATAGTTAACACATAACTACCACCCTATATATAACACACATATAACCATATCATATTGGAGACCTACTGGGTTGGTCATCATGTCTAGGTTATTTCAGTGAATAGAATGAGGAAATATGATTTTAACAAAGTTAAAACACATCCTGAATTTTTAGCAATACTCCCTATTCAAATTTAGTACTACAGGATTTTTACTTGACTGCATCTTTTTGTTTGTATGTTTTTAAATATTAGGTGTTATTCTAATTGTATTTCTTTTCTTCTATGCTGAGAACTCTGGTTCTCATGAAGGCTGCATATGATATAATAAAATAGAATATTACATATAATTCATTTGGTTTGTCTGTATTATATTTATAGTATTTGACACTAATAATAGTATACTACCACTGAAAATTATGATTATTACAAAAGTATAAATTACTGTGCTTTAAAATCACTTGAATACTTACTCTGTGTGTGGTTATATCCTGAGTTGGATATATATTTAGGTTGCTTTCTTGTTTTTTATTTTCATCTTTTAGGGGCTGCTTTTAAAAAATAGTTTTATATTTAAGTAAAATATTTACATGGTTCTAAAGTCAAATCAGTAAAACAAGTTATATTTTAAGAGTTCAATATCTCTATATAATATTGTAGTCCACTTGTACTTTGTTTTAATTGTTGGTTTCCTAATGTGAGCAATATTGAAATTAGCCAGGTAACTTCTCTCTCCCATTTCTCCTTCCCCAGCATCTGATATGATGTACTATCCTTCTACTCCCAGTTAATAACTATGAGTCAATTAGTAAGCTTATTCTTTTTCTATCCTTTTTCATTTTTTAAATATTTGTGGTGGATCTACATTGTTAGAGCATATAGCCATTGTCTACTATGTTCTCTCCCTTTTAATCATCATCTAGTCTTAGTTCTATAAGTAAATACAGTCACAAATTGTTTAATGATGGGGGTACATTCTGAGAAATGCATAATTAGGCAATTTCCTCATTGTGTGGACATCATAGAGTATACTTACATAAACCTAGATGGTATAGTCTACTACATACCTAGGCTATATGGTATAGCCTATTGCTCCTAGGCTACAAACCTGAATAGCATGTTACTGTACTAAATACTGTGACAGTTGTAACACAATGTAAGTATTTTTGTATCTAAATATAGAAAAAGTATAGTAAAAATATAGTATTATAATCTTGTGGGACCACCGTTGCATATACCATCCCTTGTTGACTGAAACTTTGTAACGTGGTACATTATCATACATAGTTAATGCTTAACCGTCAGTGCTTATTTAGATATATTTCCAGCAGTTTGAATTCTCTAGAGTTTATTTTCGGATAGATTTCTCTGGAAGGGCTCTCGGGAACAATATTCTTTGAGTTCTTATATGTCTCTAATAGTTTTTCTGTGGCCTTTTTACTTGAAAGTCATTTTGGCTTAATATAAAATCCTTGTGATAGCAGCAGGAGGCAATCAAATTCCTAGGCAGGTAGGGGTGTGTCCCTAGTGAAACCTGGCCTCCAAGCCAGACAGCCTAAAGCCTGAAAACCAAGCTGCCAGTTCTGGGTAAAGTCCTCAATTGAAATTAGAACTTCTATTTCTGTTTGACCACTCTTTCCCAATGGTTCTTTTTGAATAATGCTTTTTAACCAATCAAATGTTGCCATCTCCAAATCTACCTACAGACCACACCTCACTTATTCTGAGCCTATAAAAACCCTGACTCAGCCACACTTTGGGACTACCTGCCTTTGGGTGGGGGACTACCTGACCTCAGGTAGGGGGCTGCCCACTTCAGTTTCCTTCTCGACTGAGAGCTGTTGCATCGTTCAATAAAACTCTTCACCTCACCTACCCTCCAGTTGTCTGTGTAACCTCATTCTTCTTGGACAGAGGACAAGAACTCAGGACTCACCAAATGGCAGATGAAAAAAGGATGTAACACCATAACCCTCCCTCCTGCTCTCCAAGCAATGAGGGAGAAGAAGCCGCTAGGTGTGACACGCCCCCTCCCCAATTCACTGAAGCTATGGATGGTAGGAATGAACTAGAGATGTAATGCTTCCCCAGAGCCCAAACCTCAGGACTCCCCAAACCAGGGCTGTAACATGCTCCCACTCACCAAGCTGTGAATGGTGAGAACAGTCCAGCTGTGACACCCTTGGGGCTCTGCAGTTTCTGGGGTCTCTGAGTTTTTGGGCACCACTGTGTTACCTTTCTCCAGATGATGGTGCCAAGGGGGAAGCAGGTCACAGCATGCCCAGCCCAGCTATGGGTCAGGGTGCAAGCTGAGCACAGCCCACCGGGCCAAGTGGGAGGAGTACCTCCAGTGGCAAGCAGACAGAGGTGTTGCTGGTTGCAGAGGTCTCTGGCTGGCAAAAGAAGCACCAAAAAAAATCCTGTAATCACTTGGCTTACATTTTCTGTCTTTGAATATCTTAAATCTATTTTTTTTTGTGTCTGAGAATAAACTGTTGCTGTTGGAAACTTCCAATATATCTGATTTCCTTTCCCTTGTAAGTAACTTATTCTTTTTGTCTGTGCCCAAAGGATATTGTTTTTCTTTTTTATCTGGTATTTTACTGGAATGTATCTAGCTATTGGTCATTCTGTGATGCAATGTGTACTTCTATAAGTAGTTTAATATGTTTCACATCTAACCCAATGCAAAGAAACTAAGAACCTTGAAAAAAAGTTTGATGAAATGCTAATGAGAATAAACAGCTTAGAGAGGAATATAAGTGAATTGATGGAGCTGAAAAACACAACACGAGAACTTCACGAAGCATACACAAGTTTCAACAGTCGAATTGACCAAGCAGAAGAAAGAATATGAGAGGTCGAAGATCAACTCAATGAAATAAAATGAGAAGGCAAGATTAGAGAAAAAAGGGTAAAAAGAATAAAGTTTCCAAGAAATATGGGACTATGTGAAAAGACCTAATCAACGTTTGATAGGTGTACCTGAATGTGATGGAGAGAATGAATCCAAGCTGGAAAACACTCTTCAGGATATTATCCAGGAAAACATCAACAATGAAATGAAGGCAGAAATAAAGATGTTCTTCGAAACCAACGAGAACGAAGATACAACATACCAGAATTTCTGGGACACATTTAAAGCAGTGTCTAGAGGAAAATATATAGCAATAAATGCTCACATGAGAAGCAAGGAAAGATAAAAAATCAACACCCTATCATCGAAATTGAAAGAGCTAGAGGAGCAAGATCAAAAAAACTCAAAAGCTACCAGAAGACAAGAAATAACTAAGATCAGAGCAGAACTGAAGGAGACAGAGACACAAAAAACCCTTCAAAAAATCAATAAATCCAAGAGCTGTTTTTTCGAAAATATCAACAAAATAGACCACTAGCCAGATTAATAAAAAAGAAAAGAGAGAATAATCAAATAGATGCAATAAAAAACGATAAAGGGGATATCACCACAGATTCCACAGAAATACAAATCATCATCAGAGATTATTACAAACAACTCTGTGCACATAAACTAGTAAACCTGGAAGAAATGGATATATTCCTGGACACTTGCATCCTCCCAAGTCTAAACCAGGAAGAAGTCGAAACCCTGAATAGACCAATAACATGAGCTGAAGTTGAGGCAGCAATTAATAGCCTACCACCCAAAAAAAGCCCAGGTCCAGATGGGTTCACAGCCAAATTCTACCAGACATACAAAGAGGAGCTGGTACCATTCCTTCCGAAACTATTCCAAACACTCCAAAAAGAGGGAATCCTTCCCAAGTCATTTTATGAGACCAACATCATCCTGATAGCAAAACCTGGCAGAGACTCAACAAGAAAAGAAAACTTCAGGCCAATATCCATGATGAACATAGATGCAAAAATCTTCCATAAAATACTGGCAAACCGATTGCAACAGCACATCAAAAAGCTTATCCACCATGATCAAGTAGGCTTCACCCTGGGGATGCAAGGCGGGTTCAACATACACAAGTCTATAAATGTAATTCACTACATAAACAAAACCAAAGACAAAAACCACATGATTATCTCAATTGATGCAGAGAAGGCCTTTGACAAAATTCAACAACGCTTTATGCTAAAAACCCTCAATAAACTAGATACTGATGGAACTTATCTCAAAATAATAAAAGCTATTTATGACAAACCAACAGCCAATATCATACTGAATGGGCAAAAACTGGAAGCATTCCCTTTGAAATCTGGCGCTAGACAAGGATGCTCTCTTTCACCACTCCTATTCAATATAGTATTGGAAGTTCTAGCCAGAGCAATCAGGCAAGAAAAAGAAATAAAGAGTATTCAATTAGAAAACAAGGAAGTCAAATTGTCTCTATTTGCAGACGACATGATTGTATATTTAGAAGACCCCATTGTCTCAGCCCAAACTCTCCTGAAACTGATAAGCAACTTCAGCAAAGTCTCAGGATGCAAAATCAATGTGCAAAAATCACAAGCATTCCTATACACCAATAACAGACTTAAAGAGAGGCAAATCAAGAATGAACTGCCATTCACAATTGCTACAAAGAGAATAAAATACCTAGGAATACAACTGGCAACGGATATAAAGGACCTCTTCAAGGAGAACTACAAACCACCGCTCAACGAAATAAGAGAAGACACAAACAGATGGAGAAACATTCCATGGTCATCGTTAGGAAGAATCAATATCGTGAAAATGGCCATACTGCTCAAATTTACAGATTCAATGCCATCCCCACTAAGCTACCAATGACCGTCTTCACAGAACTGGAAAAAACCACCTTTAACTTCATATGGAACCAAAAGAGAGCCTGCATAACCAAGTCAATTCTAAGCAAAAAGAACAAAACTGGAGACTTTACGCTACCCAACTTCAAAGTATACAAAATTTAGCTACTCGAGAGGCTGAGGCAGGAGAATCCCTTGAGCCAGGGAGACGAAGTTGCAATGA
Source organism: Sapajus apella (assembly GCF_009761245.1). Lineage (NCBI taxonomy): Eukaryota > Metazoa > Chordata > Mammalia > Primates > Cebidae > Sapajus > Sapajus apella. Next base: position 2,866,756 of record NW_022436953.1, on the reverse strand, counting down.
GCCAAGATTGTGCCACTGCACTCCAGTTTGGGCAACAGAGTGAGACTCTGTCTCAAAAAAAAAAAAAAAAAAAAAAAAAAAGAGGCAATTAGTACCTGTCTTTGAAATTATTTTAAAAATTAAATGAGATAACACATTAAAATGGTTGCACAATGTCTGGTATTTAATAAATGCTCAAGAAAGATGGTGGAGTATTCTGGTTTGTGTGGTTAAGTAGATAGATTTTCTTAAAGGAAGTGACTTTAGCTTTATTTTCATATTGAGTCTTCCTCTGGCAGTGATAGTTTTTGTCTGCGTGCTTCCTGCAGTTTTGTGTTCATACTCTTTCTCTGTAATAATATGTTTTATTTTTATTATTTTGAGATACGTTCCATCAATACCTAATTTATTGAGAGTTTTTAGCACAAAGGGCTGTTGAATTTTATTGAAGACCTTCTCTGCAACTATTGAGATGATCATGTGGTTTTGTCTTTGGTTCTGTTTGTGTGATGGATTATGTTTATAGATTTGTGTATGTTGAACTGGCCTTGCATCCCCAGAATGAAGCCTACTTGATAAGGATGGATAAGCTTTTTGATGTGCTGTTGCATTTGGTTTGCCAGTATTTTATGGAAGATTTTTGCATCAATGTTCATCATGAAGATTGGCCTGAAGTTTTCTTTTTTAGTTGAGTCTCTGCCAGGTTTTGGTATTAGGATGATTTTGGTTACATAAAATGACTTGGGGAGGAATCCCTCTTTTTGTATTGTTCGGAATAGTTACAGAAGGAATGGTACCAGCTCCTCTTTTATGTCTGGTAGAATTCGGCTGTAAACCCATCCGGACCTGGACTTTTTTTGGGTGGTAGGCTCTTAATTGCTGCCTTAACTTCACATCTTGTTATTGGTCCATTCAGGGATTCAACTTCTTCCTGGTTTAGTCTTGGAGGGGTGTAAGTGTCCAGGAATATATTTATTTCTTCCAGATTTGCTGGCTTATGTGCATAGAGTTGTTTGTAGTAATCACTGATGGTGGTTTGAAAAACCCACACCAATATCATACTGTTTAGGCAAAAACTGGAAGCATTCCCTTTGAAAATTGGCACTAGACAAGGATGCCGTCTCTCACCATTCCTTTTCAGTATAGTATTGGAAGTTCTAGTCAGAGCAATCAGGCAAGAAAAAGAAATAAAGGATATTCAGTTAGGAAAAGAGGAAGTCAAATTGTCTCTATTTGCAGATGACATGATTGTATATTTAGAAGACCTCATTGTCTCAGCCCAAAATCTCCTTAAGCTGATAAGCAACTTCAGCAAAGTCTGATACAAAATCAATGTGCAAAAATCACAAGCATTCCTATGCGTGAATAACAGACAAACAGAGAGCCAAGTCATGAATGAATTCCCATTCACAATTGCTGCAAAGAGAATAAAATACATAGGAATACAACTAACAAAGGATGTAAAGGACCTCTTCAAGGAGAACTGCAAACCACTGCTGAGGGAAATGAGAGGACACAAACAGATGGAAAAACATTCCATGTTCATGGTTAAGAAGAATCAGTATTGTGAAAATGGCCATACTGCCCAAAGTAATTTATAGATTCAATGCTATCCCCATCATGCTACCATTGGCCTTCTTCACAGAACTGTAAAAAAACCACTTTAAACTTTATATGGAACCAAAGAGAGCCTGCATAGCCAAGGCAATCCTAAGCAGAAAGAACAAAGCTGGAAGCAGCACGCTACCTGACTTCAAACTATACTGCAAGGCTACAGTAATCAAAACAGCATGGTACTGGTACCAAAACAGAGATATAAACAAATGGAACAGAACAGAGGCCTCAGAAGAAACGTCACACATCTAGAATCATCTGATCTTTGGCAAACCTGACAAAAACAAGCAATTGGTAAAGGATTCCCTGTTTAATAAATGGTGTTGGGAAAACTGACTAGCCATAAGCTGAAAGCTGAAACTGGACCCCTCCCTTACACCTTACTCTGAAATTAACTCCAGACAGATTAAAGATTTTAGCATAAGACCTAATACCATAAAAACCCTAGAAGAAAACCTAGGTAATACCATGCTGGACATAGGCATAGGCAGGGACTTCATGACTAAAACACCAAACGCAATGCAACAAAAGCCAAAATAGACAAATGGGTTCTAATTAAACTTAAGAGTTTCTGCAGCAAGAGAAACAATCATTAGAGTGAACTGGCAACCAACAGAATGAGAAAAAATTTTTGCGATCTACCCATTTGACAACGGGCTAATATCCAGAATCTGCAAAGAACTAAAGCAGATTTATAAGAAACAAACAAACAAACCTGTTCAAAAGTGGGCAAAGGATATGAACAGACACTTTTCAAAAGAAGAGATTTCTAAGGCCAACAAACATCTGAAAAAATGTTCATCATCACTGGTCATCAGAAAAATGCAAATCAAAACAACATTGAGATACCATCTCACTGCAGTTAGAATGGCGATTATTAAAAAAATTAGGAGACAACAAATGCTGGAGGGGATGCGGAGAAAAAGGAACACTATTACACTGTTGATGGGAGTGTAAATTAGTTCAACCATTGTAGAAGACAGTGTGGCGATTGCTCAAGGATCTAGAAATAGAAATTACATTTGACCCATCAATCCCATTACTGGGTATATACCTAAAGGATTATAAATCATTTTATTATAAAGACACATGCACATGTACGTTCATTGTGGCACTGTTTACAATAGCAAAGACCTAGAACCATCCCAAATGCCCATTGATGATAGACTGGACAAAGAAAATGTGGCACATATATACCATGGAATACTCTGCAGCCATAATAAATGATGAGTTCATGTCCTTTGTAGGGACATGGATGAATCGGGAAACCATCATTCTCAGAAAACTGACCCAAGAATAGAAAACCAAATACTGCATTTTCTCACTCATAGGCAGGTGTTGAACAATGAGAACACACGAGCACAGGGAGGGGAGCAACACACACTGGGATCTGTTGTGGGGGCTAAGGGAGGGACAGTGGGGCGGGGTGGTGGGGAGGTTTGGGAGGGATAACATGGGGAGAAATGTCAGATATAGGTGAAATGGGGATGGAAGCAGCAAACCACCTTGCCATGTATGTTCCTGTGCAACAATCCTGTGTGATCTGCATATGTACCCCAGAACCTAAAGTACAATAAAAAATAATAATATGATTTGCTTTGATTCCATTATGCCTTAGTACATAGTGCATACTAAGTATAAATAAATATTTGATAACTGTTTTTGACTTCATAGAATATGAGTAGCATATTACATGTTTTTAGATAATCTAGTTAAGAGTCTGGTGGGCCATGCTTTTCCATCAACTGGCCTTTCAGAGTTTTCAGCAATTGGGTGTTTTTTTTTCCCAGTCAGTAACTTGTTTTTTCAGCCTAACAGTGTCTATATTTATTTATTGTTTTCATATGGGTTTTCACTCTTGTTGCCCAGGTTGGAGTGCAATGGAACAATCTTGTCTCATTGCAACCTTTGCCTTCTGGGTTCAAGTGATTCCCCCACCTCAGCTTTCCAAGTAGCTGGGATTATAGGCATGCACCACCATGTCCAGCTAATTTTTTGTATTTTCAGTAGAGACGGGGTTTCACCATGTTGGTCAGGCTGGTCTCAAATTCATGACCTCAGGGGATCCACTCACGTTGGCTTCCCAAAGTGCCTAACAGTGTCTTTTGAAGAGCAAATCTTTTTATTTTTCACAAAGTCTTTTATTACATTTTTTCTTTCATGGGTTGTGCTTATAGTGTTGTATCTAAGAGAATACTCCTTTACTAAAAGTCAAAGAACTTCTATGTTTTCTTCAAAAAGCTCTACAGTTTTAGGTTTATAGTTAGATCTATGATCCTAACTATAATTTTGAGTTAATTATTTGTATGTATGGTGATTTTTTTTTTGTTTCGTTTTACATGTGGATAGCCACTTGTTTCCACAGCATGTGTTAAAAAGACAACCCTTTCTTTATTGAAGTGCTTTTGCATCTTTTGTCAAAAATCAATTGTCCAGGCATATGGGTCTATTCTTGGGCTCTATGCGGTTCTACTGATCTATTTGTCTTGATGCCAATACCACACTGCCTTGGTTACTGCAGCTTTATAATAAGACTTGAAATCAGGCAGTGTTTCTTCCCCATTTGTGCTGGTTTTGCCTGTTCTAGGTTCTTTGCATTTTCATCTGCATTTTAGAATCAACTTATTGTTTTTCCTTAAAAAACAAACTTGGATTTTAATTGAGATTGGCATTCAATCTATAGAACTATTTTGGGCAAATTGACCCCTTAACAATATTGAGTATTTCAACACAGGGTCAAAGTATATATGTTGCTCCATTTATTTAGATTTTCTTTCAATTATCTCATCAATGTTTTACAGTTTTCAGGTCTTGCACATCTTTAGTTGGCTTTAATTCTAAGTATTTATCTCTAAGTATTTCTCAGGTGTTTTTAAATAACTGAGTGCTATTATAAATGAAATTGCTTTTGAAATTTCAATTCTTTATTATTTGTTGCTAATGCATAAAAATACAATTGATTTTTGTATATTGATCTTATAACCCGCAATCTTGATAAACTCGTGTATTAGTTATAATAGCTTCTTAGTAGAGTCCCTCAGATTTTCTGTAAAGATATTCGTGTTGTCTGAGAATAAAGATAGTTTTACTTTTTTTTGGTCAAATATAAATGCCTTTTATTTATTTTTCTTGCTGATTGCGCTGGTTAGAACCTCTAGTAGAATGTTGAATAGAAGTGGTAAGAATGGACACTCTTGTCTTACTGCAGGTCTTCTGGTCTTAGTCCATTTTGTGCTAACAGAATACCAGACTGGGTAATTTATAATGAATGGAAATGTGTTGGCTCAAGGTTTGAGAGTCTGGGAGGTCTAAGATTGAACCACTGGCATATCATAAGAACCTTTTCGGTGAGTCATCTCATGGCAGAAGGGCAAAGAGAGGGCAAGAAAGAGCAAGAGATCAAACTTGCAGGTTCAAGCCCTTTTCTAAATGGTATGAATCCATTCATGAGGGTGGAGCCTGCATGACCTAACTACTTCCTATTAGGTTCCAGATTTCAACACTATTGCATTGGTAACATGGTTTGGCTCTGTGTCCCCACCCAAATCTCATGTTGAATTATGATCTTCAGTGTTGGAGGAAGGGCCTGTTGGGAGGTGATTGGATCATGGGGACAAATTTCCCCTTGCTGTTCTTGTGATAGTGAGTTATCGTGAAATCTGGTTGTTTAAAAGTGTGTAGCACTTCCCCCCTCACTCTCTCTCTTTCCTGCCAGTCATGAGAAGATGTGCTGGCTTCCCTTTCACCTTCTGCCATGATTGTTAAGTTTTCTGAGGCTTCCCCAGCCATGCCTCCTTCACCACCTGTGGAATGGTGAGTCAATGAAACCTCTTTTCTTCATAAATTACCCAGTCTCAGGTAATTCTTTATAGTGGTGTGAAAATGGATTGATGCGTTTGGGGATTAAGTTTCTAACATATGCTTTTGTGGAGGTGGGGGCATGTTCAAACCATACATAGCAGGGTGAAAACATTCAGTCTTTTTCCATTAAATATGATGCTACCTATATATTTTTCATAGTTGCTCTTTATTAAATGAAAAAAATTTCTTTTAATTCCCATTTTGTTGAGAGTTTTATGAGGAGTGGATTTTGGATTTTATCAAATGATTTTACTGCATCTATTAAAATTGTGTGTGTGTGTGTGTGTGTGTGTGTGTGTACACATGCTTGTGCATATGTGTATATATATTAATTTGTTACTATGATGAGTTACAGTGATACTTTTGAACGTTAAAACAACTTTATATTCCTGGGACAAGCCCAACTTTGTTGTGATGTAGTATCTTTATTGGTCAGTAGTTTTATATTTTTCTAATATCTTTGTCTGGTTTTCGTATCAAAGTCATGCTGGCATCATAGAATAAATTGGGGACAGGTATCTCCTTTTCTACTTCCTAGAAGAGGTTGTATAAAACTAATACTATTTCTCCCCTAAATGTTTGGGAGAATTTACCAGTAATCACATGTTTTCATACACAAATGAAAAATTAACCAATATAAGAAACACATTAAAGGTTTTTAGTTATTTGAGGGATATTTAAACATAGCTGTAACTTTTCTAAAGTGTGCCCTTTGGGGTCATTAGTTTTCAATGTGTTCGACTAGGCTGAAAGAAAATTTTCCTTATATATATTTTTTAAGATTGGGATCATTAGTTTTCAATGTGTTTGACTAGGCTGAAAGAAAATTTTCCTTATATATATTTTTTAAGAGCTGTATTGAGATAAAATATATATAGCATAAAATTTATTGATTTAATATATTCAGTGTTTTATAGTATATTCATGGATTTATGTGGTCATCTCCATAATCTAATTTTTAAACATGTTCAGCACCTTCAGAAGAAACTTTGTACTGTTATCAGTCATTCCTCATGAACTCCTCCCCAATCCTCAACAACCACTAATCTATATTTTGTTTCTATAGGTTTGCCTGTTTTGGATATTTCATATAAATGAATTTTGTATATGTGGTCTTTTGTGACTGGCATCTTTCACTTGGCCTAATGTTTTCAAGAACTACATCCACATTGTAGTTTTCAAAGCTCATCCACATTGTAGATTATATTAATACCCCATTTCTTATGATTGTCTAATAGTATTCCATTGTAAGGTCCACATACATTTTAAGAAAGACACTTTAAGGAAAACCTAAATTTTAGTTAAACAATTAGCAGTTTTCAGTCAAGATTAAATTACAGCTAATCACATTAATAATGCTGAATAAAATCTATTCTTTTTGAATTTTTTTTCTACTTTTATTTTAGATTTAGGAGGTACATGTATATATTTGTTACTTGGTTATATTGCATGATGCTGAGGTTTGGGATACAAATGATCCCATCATTCAGGTACTGAGAATAGTACACAATAGTTAGCTTTTCAATCTTCCTTTTTTCCCCTCACCTCTCTCGTAGTCCACAGTGTCTATTGTTGCCATCTTTCTGTCCATGGGTACCCAGTGTTTATCTCCCACTTATAAAGGAGAACATGCAATATTTAGTTTTCTGTTCCTCTATCAACTCACAGCTGCATCTGTTGCTGCAAAGGACATTTTGTTCTTTTTATGGCTGCATACTATTCCATGGTGTATCTCTACCTCATTTTCTTTATCTAGTCGTCTGTTGATGGGCATCTTGGTTGATTCCATGTGTTCATTATTGTGAATTGTGCTGCCATGAACATGTGAGTGCATATGTCTTTTTGGTAGAATGATTTGTTTTCTCTTGATATATACCCAGTAACAAGATTGCTGGATTGAATGGTAGTTCTGTTTTAAGTTCTTTGAGAAACTCCAAATTGCTTTCCACAGTGGCTGAACTAATTTACATTCGCACCAACAATGTACAGGCATTCCATTTTTAAATAATAGCTATTCTGGTGGGTGTGAGATGGCATCTCATTGTGGTTTTGATGTGCATTTCTCTGATGATTAGTTATGTGGAACACTGTTAAATCTTTGTTGGCTGCTTGTATATCTTCTTTTGAGAAGTGTCTATTCATGTCTTTTTCCCATTTTTAAATGAGGTTATTCATTTTTTACTTGTTCAGTTATTTAAGTTCCTTATAAATTCTTGATATTAAGCCTGTGTTGGATGAGTAGTTTCTGAGTATTTTCTTCCATTCTCTAGATCATCTGTTTACTCTGTTGATACTTTCTTTTGCTGTGCAGAAGCCACTTAGTTTAATTAGGTCCCACTTGTAAATTTTTGTTTTTGTTGCAATTGCTTTTCAGGGCATAATTATAAATTATTTACAAAGGCTAATGTCCAGAATGGTGTTTTCTAGGTTTTCTTCTGGGATTCTTTTCTTTCTTTCTTTCCTTTTTTTTTTTTTTTAAGACAGAGTTTCCCTGTTGTTGCCCAGGCTGGAGTGCAATGGTGCAATCTCGGCTTACTGCAGCCTTCACCTCCCGGTTTCAAGCGGTTCTCCTGCCTCAGCCTCCTGAGTAGCTGGGATTACAAGCATGTGCCACCATGCCTGGCTAATTTTTGTATTTTTAGTAGAGATGGGGTTTCTCCATGTTGGTCAGGCTGGTTTCAAACTCCTAACCTCAGGTAATCCACCTGCCTCGGCCTCCTAGAGTGCTGGGATTACAGGTGTGAGCTACTGCACCCAGCCTCTTCTAGGATTCATATAGATTGAATTATTTTTTTCATATGATGAAAGGTAGGGATTCAGTTTAATTCTGCTTATGACTAGTCAGCTATGCCAGCAGCACCATTTATTGAATAGGGAGTCCTTTCCCCGTTTTTTTTTTTTTTTGTCAACTTTGTCAAAGATCAGATGGCTGTAGGTATGCAGCTTTGTTTCTGGGTTCTCTATTCTGTTCCGTTGGTCTGTGTCTGTTTTTATACCAGTACCATACTTGGTACAGTTTTGGTTACCATAGCCTTATAGTATAGTTTGAAGTTAGTTAATGTGATGCTAGTGGCTTTGTTCTTTTTCCTTAGGATTGCCCTGGCTCTTCAGGCTTTTTTGGAGTTCCATATGAATTTTAGAGTAGTTTTTTTCTAGTTCTGTGGCAAATGACATTGGTAGTTTGATAGGAGTAACATTGAATCTACAGATTTCTTTGGGTAGCATGGCCATTTTTATAATATTGATTCTTCCAAATAACGAACATGGAATGTTTTTTCATCTGTGATTTCTTTTAGCAGTATTTTGTAGTTCTCCTTCAGATCTTTCACCTCCTTAGTTAGATATATTCCTAGCTATTTCATTTTTTTGTGACTATTGTAAATGAAATAGTGTTCTTGATTTGGCTCTCAGATTGAACATTATTGGTGTATAAAAATACTGCTGATTTTTATACATTGATTTTGTGTCCTGAAACATTGCTGAAGTCATTTACCCATTCTAGGAGCCTTTTGGTGGCGTCTTTAGGGTTTTCTATGTATAGAATCATATCATCTATGAAGAGAGATAGTTTGACTTCTTTTGTCTCTATTTGGGTGACTTTTATTTATTTTTCTTGCATGATTGCTCTGGCTAGCACTTCTAGTACTATGAAGAATGAGTGCTGAGAGTGGGCATCCTTGTCTTGTTCCAGCTCTCAAGAGGAATGTTTCCAGTTTTTGCCCATTCAGTATGATGTTGGCTGCAAGTTTATTATAGATAGCTCTCATTATTTGGAGGTATGTTCCTTTGATGTCCAGTTTCTTGAGAGTTTCTTCTTGAAGGGATGTTGAAAAAAAAAAAAGGTTTTTTTGCATCTATTGAGATGATCATATGTTTTTTGTATGTATGTATATATTTTGAGACAAAGCCTCACTCTGTTGCCGAGGCTGGCGTGGAGTGGTATGATCATGGCCCACTGCAGCCTTGACCTCCTGGGCTTAAGCAATTCTCCTACCTCAGGCCCCTGAGTAGCTGCAACTATAGGCACATGCCACCATGCCTGGCTAATTTTTTTTTCAGTAGGGAGAGGGTCTCACTATGTTTCCCAGGCTGATATCAAATTTTTGGTCTCAGGTGATCCTCCTGTCTTGGCTGCCTAAAGTGCTGGGATTACAGGTGTGAATCACCATGCCTGGCCAATTGCTTTTAATTCTGCTTGTGTGGTGAATCACAATTATTTATTTGCTTATGCTGAACCAACCTTGTGTCCTATGAATCAAGCCTATAAGCCTATGTGATCACTGTGAATTAGCTTTTTGATGTGCTGCTTTATTCAGTTTGCAAGTATTTTGTTGAAGATTTTTGTATCTATGTTCATTTGGGTTGGCCTGCAGTCTTTTTTGGTTGTGTCTTTGCCAGATTTTGGTATCAGGTGATGCTGGCTCCATAGAATTAGTTAGGGAGGAGTCCCTCCTCCTTAATTTTTTGTAATAGTTTCAGTAGAATTGATACCAGCTCTTCTTTGTATGTCTGGTAGAATTCGGCTGTGAATCTTTCTGGTCTGGGGCTTTTTATTTTGGTAGGTGCTTTATTACTAATTAAATTTCTGAACTTGATGTTGGTCTGTTCAGCGTTTTAGCTTCTTGCAGATTCAATTTTGGGAGATTGTGTGATTCCAGAAATTTATCCATTTCATCTAGGTTTTGTTGTTTGTGGCATAGAAGCATTTATAATAGTCTCTGAGGATCTTTTGTATTTCTGTGAGATTGGTTGTCACCTTTATCATTTCTGATTTTGCTTATTTGGATCTTTTATTTATTTATTTATTTATTTATGGAACGCTTCATGAATTTGCATGTCATCCTTCTGCAGGAGCCATGCTAATCTTCTCCCTATCATTACAATTTTAGTATATGTGCTGCTAAGGTGAGCACTTATTTGGATCTTTTCTCTTTGTTAATCTAGCTAGCAGTCTATTGATTTTCTTGATCCTTTCAAAGAACAAACTTTTGTTTCTATTGATTCTTTGTATGGATATTTGAGTCTCAATTTAGCTCAATTCTGCTCTGATTTTAGTTATTTCTTTTCTTCTGCTAACTTGGGAGTTTTTGTTTTTCTAGTTCCTTTAGGTGGAATGTTAAATTGTTAATTTAAGATCTTTCTGACTTTTTATGGTAGCTATTTATTGCTATAAACTTTCCTCTTAATATTGCTTTTGATACAACTCAGGGATTTTGGTATGTTGTGTCTTTGTTTTCATTTTTTATTTCAAAGAATTTTTTTTTTTTGAGACGGAGTTTCGCTCTTGTTACCCAGGCTGGAGTGCAATGGCGCGATCTCGGCTCACCGCAACCTCTGCCTCCTGGGTTCAGGCAATTCTCCTGCCTCAGCCTCCTGAGTAGCTGGGATTACAGGCACGCGCCACCATGCCCAGCTGATTTTTTGTATTTTTAGTAGAGACGGGGTTTCACCATGTTGACCAGGATGGTCTCGATCTCTTGACCTCGTGATCCACCCGCCTCGGCCTCCCAAAGTGCTGGGATTACAGGCTTGAGCCACCGCGCCCGGCCTCAAAGAATTTTTCAAATTCTATCTTAATATTGTTGTTCACCCAACATTTAGGAGAAAATTGTTCAATTTTCATGTAATTGTGTGGTTTTGAGAGATCTTCTTAGTATTGATTTCTTTATTTATTTCACTGTGGTCCAAGAGAATAATTGGTAGGATTTTGATTTTTTGAATTTATTGAGCTCTGCTGTATGGCATAGCATGTGGTCGACCTTGCAGTATGTTCTGTGTGCAGATGAGAAGAATGTATATTTTGTAGTTGATGGGTGGAGTATGTTGTAGATGTCTATTAGGTCTAATTGGTCAAGTGTCATGTTTACGTCCAGATTCTTTGCTATCTTTGTGCCTCAGTGATTTAATGGTGACAGGGTGGTATTGAGGTCTTCCACTATTATTGTGTGACTAAGTCTTTTTGTAGATCTATTTATTAGTCTATTCTCTTGCTGTTATTAAGAAATACCTGAAACTGGGTAATTTATAAAGAAATGAGGTTTAGTTGGCTCACAGTTCCATAAGCTGTACGGGAATCATGGTTGGGGAGGCCTCAGGAAACTTTCATTCATGGCAGAAGGGGAAGAAGGCATATCTTACATGGCTGGAGCAGGAGGAAGAGAACAAAAGGGGAGGTGTTATACACTTTTAAACAACCAGATTTCATGAGAGCTCATCCACTAGCACAAGAATAGCAAGGCGGAAATCCACTCCCATGATTCAATTACCTCTCACCAGGCCCTTCCTCCAAAATTGGGGATTACAATTTAAAATGAGATTTGGTCAGGGACACAAATCCAAATCATATCATTTTGCCCACGATCTGTCCCCAAGTTCACATCCTTCTCACATTTCAAAATATAGTCATTCCTTCTCAACTGTCTCCCAAGTCTTAACTCATTTCAGCATTAACTCAAAAGTCCACAGTCCAAAGTCTCATCTGAGACAAGGCAACTCTCTTCTGCCTGTGAAACTGTAAAATAAAAAACAAGTTAGTTACTTCCAGGATACAATGGAGGTACAGGCATTGGGTAAATATTTTACCAAAATGGAAAAGTCAGCCAAAAAAGAGGGGCTACAGGCCCTATGCAAATCCAAAACCCACCAGGGCAGTCATTAAATCTTAAAGCTCCAAAATAATCTCCTTTGACTTTATGTCTCACATTCAGGGCACACTGATGCAAGGGGTGGGCTCCCAAGGCCTTGTATAGCTCCAGTGCTGTAGCTCAGCAGGGCTCAGCTCCCATGACTTCTCTAAAGGGCTGGTGTTGAGTGCCTGCAGCTTTCCCAGGTGCTATATAAGCTGTCAATGGATCTACCATTCTGGGATCTGAAGAACAGTGGCCCTCTTTTTACGGTTCCACTAGGCAATGTCCCAGTGGGGAATCTGTGTGTGGGCTCCAACCCCACATTTTCCCTGCACATTGTCCTAGTAGAGGTTCTCCATGACAGCTTCACCCCTGCAGCAGATTTCTGCCTGGATATACAGGCATTTCCATAAATCCTGTGAAATCTAGGTCAAGGTTTTCAAGCCTCAGCTTTTGCACTCTGATAATCCAGAGGCTTAACACCACATGCAAGCTGCCAAGGCTTATGGCTTGCACCCTTTGGAGTAGGAGTCTGAGACCTATCTGGGACCCTGTCTGGAGCTGGAGGAGCTGGGATTCAGGGAACAGTGTCCTGAGGTTGCACAGGGTATTGAGGTCCTGGGCCTGGCCCACGAAACCATTCTTCCCTCCTAGATCTTGGGGCCTGTGAAGGGAGGGGCTGCCACAAAGGTCTCTGAAATGCCTTTGAGGCATTTTTCCTATTGTCTTTGCTATTAGCATTTAGTTCCTTTTTACTTACGCAAATTTCTGTTCCTGGTTTGAATTCTTCCCCTGAAAATGGTTTTCCTTTTCTATTACATGGCCAGGCTGCAAAATTTCCAAACTTTTATGCCTCCCTTTTAAACATAAGTTCCAGTTTTATATCATTTTTTTGTTCATGAGTGTGCATAGGCTACTAGAAGCAGCCAGGCTACATCTTGAATGCTTTTCTGCTTAGAAATTTCTTCTACTGGATACCCTAAATCATCACTTTCAAGTTCAAAGTTCCACAGATACCTAGGGCAGTGGCACAATACCTCCAACTGCTTTGCTAAAGCATGACAAAAGTGACCTTTACTCTAGTTTCCGGTAAGTTCCTCATCTCCTTCTGAGACCATCTCAGCCTGGGCTTCATTGTCCATATCACTATCAGCATTTTGGTCACAACATTTTAACAGGTCTCTAGGAAGTTCCAAACTTTCCCTCATCTTCCTGTCTGCTTCTGAGCCCTTCAAACTATTCCAACCTCTACTCATTACCAAGTTCCAAAGTCACTTCCACATTTTCAGATATCTGTTTTGTTTTTTTTTTTGAGATGGAGTCTCTGTCACCCAGGCTGGAGTGTAGTGGCACAATCTCGGCTCACTGCAACCTCCGCTTCCCAGGTTCAAGTGATTCTCCTACCTCAACCTCCTGAGTAGCTGGGATTCCAGGCATGCACCACCATAACCAGCTAATTTTTATATTTTTAGTAGAGACAGGGTTTCACCATGTTGGTCAGTCTGGTCTCGAACTCCTGACCTTGTGATCTACCCACCTCAGTCTCCCAAAGTGCTGGGATTACAGGCTTGAGCCACTGTGCCCAGTCTTCAGGTATCTTTATAGCAGTATCCTGCTCCTGGTACCAATTTTATGTATTAGTTCATTTTCACACTGCCATAAAGAAGTACCTGAAACTGGGTAATTTATAAATAAAAGAATTTTAATTAGCTCATAGTTCTGCAGGCTGTACAGGAAGTATGGCTTGGAATCCTTAGGAAACTTACAATCATGGCAGAGGTGGAAGTAGGCATGTCTTACATGGCTGGAGTCTGGGATAGAGAGAGAAGAAGTAGGTGCAACACACTGAATCAACCCAATCTCATGAGAACTCACTCAGTGTCATGAGAATAGAAAAGGGAGAATCCACCCCCATGATCCAGTCACCTCTCACCAGGCTCCTTCGCCAACACTGGGGATTAGAATTCCACATGAGACTTGGGTGGGGACACAAATCCAAACCATATCACCAACCCTTTACTTTAAGCCCATGGGTGTCATTATGTGTGAGATGGGTGTCTTGAAGACAGCAGATGGATGGGTCTCATTTTTTAAAAAAAAATCAAATTATCACTCTGTGTCTTTTAAGTGGGGCATTTAGACCATTGGCATTCAAGGTTAATATTGATGTGAGGTGTTGATCCTATCATGACACTGTTAGCTAGTTGCTTTGTAGTTTCTATTGTGTCATTGCTTTATAGGGTCTATGGGTTATATACTTGTGTGTTTTTGTCGTAGCAGGTATCATTTTTTCATTTCCATGTTTATAACTCTTTTTTACTTTTAAAAATACATAGTATAGCTGGAATGAACTTAGGTGTGACCTCAGAACTAATTCTTTTCATGTTGCAGTAAACTGCCTTACTAAGATTGTTTTCCTGGAAAGCAGTCTTTTACCAAAAGGTTTAAAATGTCTTATGAAAGCCTTTAAAGGAGATTATGTGTTTATCTATTTGGGGAAATTTAGATAGTTTAGCTGTGCGAGTCTTTACTGCATAGCATTCTGTGACATTTACAGTGGTGATGGAAGGATGTGTGTGTGTGTGTGTGTGTGTGTGTGTGTGTGTGTGTATGTGTGTGTGTTCTTGATTTTCTTAAATGAGATAAAATCTTGCAAGAAAGATACTTCCTACTGTCTAAACTAGGGTCCTGAGCCAGATGATTTCTAAGATTTCTTCAAGCCCAAATATCCGATGATGGATATGATTGTTTTTGATTCTGGTGAACAGATTGTGAGGTAGATGAGGGGAATTTCAAACATTTCCACCAGCAGATGGCGCTCTAGCATTTCTACAGCCGGCAACTCTTAACTATTACCAAAGTAGAGACTAGGCAAAACTGGACAAATAAAAAGAAAAACAGTATGAAATATTTTGGTAATCATTGTGATGCAAAATTATATGTGTATCAAGTAATAGGATTCTATATGTACGAATTTATTTTTTTTCTGAGACGGAGTTTTGCTCTTGTTGCCCAGGCTAGAGTGCAATGACGTGATCTCAGCTCATTGCAACCTCCGCCTCCCGGGTTCAAGCGATTCTTTTGCCTCAGCCTCCTGAGTAGCTGGGATTACAGGCGCCCACCACCACATCCGGTTAATTTTTTTGTATTTTTTAGTAGAGACCGAGTTTCATCATGTTAGTCAGGCTGGTCTCCAACCTCTGATCTCAGGTCATCCACCCACCTCGGCCTACCAAAATGCTGGGATTATAGGTGTGAATCACCGCCCCCAGCCTACAAACTACTTTTATCTTGTAATTCCTTTTTGTGCTCCACAGCACTTTCACCATATTTTTATTATAGCACTTACCAGATGGATTTGTTAGCCTGTTCATTTTTCCAGGTAGACAGTGAGGTTTCCAAGGCAAGGATATTCTTATTTCTCTTTGGATCTCAAGGTGGCAGGACGACACAATACCTGGTTCATTGTCAGACCTCAATAAATCTTTCTTATGTTTTTTCCCCAGAAAATTGATTGAGTATTGCCTTGAATGCAGGAGACTGTTTATGAACATTGGCCCATGAAAAGTCTTTTATTTTCTTTTTCTTTTGACAAGTGTCTTATAGGCATCAACTCTAATGCGTTTGATGTATGTCCTTTTACGTTTTCATATCCTTGTAAAATATATTGTTTAACATATATGTTTAATTTGCACTAACATTATTGTGCTATAGATATCATTCTGGTTTTGTGTGTTTCTCATCTATCATAGTATTTAAAACCTATCTATTTCATGTACATATCTATGTGTATACATTTAGTTCATTGCTTCTAACAGTTGTCCTCATTTTACCTATCCATTCCTTTATGATGGACATCTAGGTGCCTCCAATTCCTCACTATTAAACTCAATGCTTTACTGACCATCTTCATTCAAATCTTTTAATAGCCTTTTTACAAATTTTACTACTGGAGTTTATGCCCAGTAGTGGGATTACTGGCTCTTAGGGAATATACATATTTAATTTCACTAAGTATTGCCAGATCAGTCTCCAGAGTGGCCCAATTATTTTACATTTCCATCAGTATGCAAGAAGGTTCCCATTTTTCTGTATCACAATTAGTGTTATTCAATATTTCAAATTTCCTAATCAGATGGAATAAAGTGAAAATATTTCTTGAATGAAAGAATGATCAGTTTGAGAATCTGTTAAAGATAGTAGGATGTATGATATTTATTTGCATAGTTTTCCTCCTTAGGAGATGGTCCCTCTCTATCTTTCTAAATTATGTGTAGAATAGATTCCAATAATTTTTTTGAGATATCCCTTAGAATATGACCTATTTCTCCTCATTATCTGAAACCTAGGAATCAAATAGATTAAGTAATATGGTATCCTTTGTCATCTAAATTTGCTCTCTGAAATTGGAAACCAAATAGAATTGTACAGTGAGGGATCCAGAAAATTCTCAGGCCCTACTCCAAATCAATTATTAAAAAGCTCCTCAGATGATTTTAATGTGCAGCCAGGGCTGGGAATCCCTGACCTAGGCTTGTGCATTATTTTCAATTCTACTTGAAAGGAGAAAGGACTATTTTTAAGTATTGGAGCACAGAAAATACTATTTTATTGTGTTGCCCAGACTCCAGAAAATCAAAAGAAGAATTTAAAATTTAAGTGTCTGATTGAAATTAAACATACTTCCCAAGAGTCATCAGCATGTCAATATTTCTAGAAATGAAAAGGACTAGAAGAATTAGAAAGTTTGGTGAGAGTTAAGGCTTATAAGGTTTAATATACCTAGCATTGAATTAAGGAAGGTCTTGGATCTGCTTATGTGGGGACAAAACTACTCCAAAGAATTAGGGGTCTAGATATTAATTCAGGCAGAAGTAAAATATTCAGTTGAGTAAGTATGTACTAGTAAAGTCTATCAGCTGATTTTGATTATTGAGTAGTGGAATGAAATACTCAATGTAAGCCTTCTGTTATATACATTTGCTTAACTCTCCTTATAATGAGCTAAACATATTAGAGTATTTAAAAAGGTCAAAGTCTCATGCCTGTAATCCCAGCACTTGGGAGGCTGAGGTGGGAGGATTGCTTTAGCCCAAGAGTTTGAGACCAACCTGGGCAACATGGTGAGACCCTGCTTCTATAAAAAATAAAAAAAAATTATTCAGGCATAGTTAACACCTGTGGTCTCAGCTACACGGAGGTCCTGAAGCAAGAGGATTGCTTGAGTCCAGGAGGTAGAGGCTGCAGTGAGCCATGATCATGCCACTGCACTCCAGCCTGGGTGACAGAGTGAGACCGTGTCTCAATAATAACACTAATAATAATAAAATAAATAAAAATAGAAAGGTCAAAGTATGCCAGTAGCCTGGAGAACAAAATAAAATACAGCCATAGCTAGTCACTTTTTTGGAGTTGACAAACACAATTGTATTACAGGCAAATGTTTTATTACAGGTCCATTAATCTCAACGTTGAGATTAGTATTTTATTTTATTTTTGAGACGGAGTCTCACTCTTTTGCCTAAGCTGGAGTGCAGTGGTGTAATCTCTGCTCACTGCAACCTCTGCCTCCCAGGTTCAAGTGATTCTCCTGCCTCAGCCTCCTGAGAAGCTGGGATTATAGGTGTCTGCCACCACGCCTGGCTAATTTTTGTATTTTTAGTACACACGGGGTTTTGCTGTGTTGGCCAGGCTGGTCTTGAATTCCTGGCCTCAGGTGATCTGCCCACCTTGGCCTCCCAAAATGCTAGGATTACAAGGAGGTTAATAAATATACTTATGCCTGTTTTATAGATGGGGAAATTGGAAGCCGGGAATGATAAATGACTTGTTCAACAAAGGTCACATTAGCAGATAGTAAATTGGGAACCTGATTTTAATCAGTCTATTAGACTCCGAAGTCCATGCTTTTTTCAGTATAATATGATGCTTTTCAGGACTTACGTTATTATATAAATTGTGAAATTGGCAGGGATGGTAAAAGATAGATTCTTTAATGGGTGTGACTAAGACTAGTAATTTTCATTTGTTTTTCTGTTAATTTTCTATTTCTAGCAGTCCTCCAAATAATTGTCATCCCTACCCCGAAACATGCTAAGGGGCTTCAAACTGAACTTATTGGAGTTGATCACATTTATTATGGTTATGATCTTCCCCAAATAAATTTACTGCTTGATGGGGGTAGTAAGGACAAAGACCAGAGTTTTGTCATATGATGAGGTGGAGCAATCATAGAGTTATAAATTATGAAGCCATTGAACACATGAAAGGCAATCTGGTTTTTTTTCCCAGGGATATTACACATAAAAATTCTCAGGTATTTTCAATAACCAACATACCCATAGTTTAGTCAATAGTGCTGGCAATTTTTTTCTTCTTCAATGTTGCATATGGAGAAAGTGTTGTCATTCCTTACTTCTGGCAGGACAGAGACAGTCCTTGATAATAAAATAACATACTTTGTAACCCCTTTCCTAGTGGAAAATTGAAGACATATAAAACCTACTCTAATTTCTTCCTTAAAAGATGCTAATCACAGGCAGAAGAGCCTACATGGTTAAAATATGTGGTCTGGAGTTGTTTGACCATATTATATTAGATAGAGTTGACCTTTTGTTTCAAGTTTACCGCTTAGTCATTTATGTATAGCTTAATTCTTACCAGAGTCATCAGTTTTTTTTTTTTTTTAACATTTCACCACATACTATATTTCTTCTTAAGCAGTTTAAGCTGAGGATGCCATGTAAATGGGTCACTTGGAAATGCAGCAATTTAATTTTTCTCCAATCAAAATAAGAAATAAACCAGTATGATCTCACTTCTATTAACTTTTGAAGGTTTACAGCAGTTAAGGTATTTTTGCTTCTATGTATGAAGGTTAAAAAAAACATTTTTTTTTCCATAAAATACAAGAGCAACCAATTTCACCATTGGGTAAAAGTAAAAACTGGGATTCTTTTTAAAATTAGTCCAAAGTGGCATTTAGGAACTTAGTCGTAGGCTGCTGTGCTGACACCATGACAAACCAAAGTGTAGGGTTGGGTCTGGTTTTGTTTGGGTTTCTTTTCAATATCTAATGCTCATGGATTAAGTTCTAGAAATGTTCCAATTGTAAGGCAGGGATCTGTTTGGATTCCACCATGCGTATGCTCCTTGGGTTGGATGTCGGAGGGTGAGGCATGTTTTGGCAGACCCATGTCTACTATCTAGTAGTCAGGGGACTTACTATAGTCATCAGTTAAGTAGCACGTGTGGGAGACAGGAAATAAGAATGAACAATAAACCAATAGCACAATTGCATAATTCTTTTTTTTTTTTTTTTTTTTTTTTAGATAAGGTCTTGCTCTGTTACCCAGGCTAGAGTGCAGTGGCATGATCATGGTTCACTGCAGCCTTGAACTCCTGGGCTCTAGTGATCTTCCCACCTCAATCTCCTGAGTAGGTGGGACTACAGGTGTGTGCCGCCATGCCCAGATAATTTTTTTAAAGTTTTTGTAGAGACAGAGTCTCTCTATGTTACTGAGGTTGGTCTCAAACTCCTGGGCTCGAGTGATCCTCCTGCCTCAGCCTCCCAAAATGCTGGGATTAGCATGAGCCACTGTGCCTGATTGACAGTATATTTTAGAATTTGTAAAGTACTTTCTCCACATATAACCTTACTGATTATTACTTTACTCTTGGATATTATATCAGTTTTACAGGTAAGGCAGCTGAGGCTTAGAACTGTTAAAAATTTTATCCAAGTTTATAAAACTAGATCTAGTAAAGTCAGGACTTAAACCTAGGGCCTCCAACTCCTACTCTAAGGTTTCTTTTCCCCACTATACATTGACAGGCTCTAGAGGGTTATACAATACTTTAGCCACTTGTGGTGACTAAGAACACAAACCTAGGCTTTCGAGTCAGATGGCCCTGGTTTTAATTTTGTGTTGGTACTTATTTACTGTGTACCATGAGAAACTTGATTAATATCTGAGTCTCAATTTTTTTCATATGTAAACAAGGTAGAAGAAGAAGCTTATAAAAAACTCTTCTTAGAGTTTTTTGAGAAGATTAATGTGATAACATATATAGCCCTAGCATCATGCCTGAACCATGAGATCTCAATAAATAGTAGTCATCATAGTTGGGTATACAGGCAGTAAGTGAGGACACAGTGGACTGGTTGGTATATCTTCATGCTTCCCAGTCCTAGCTATGGTGTAAAACATTTTTTTTTCTTTCTATTAGACAGCTAGACATAATTATTGCAGGAGGTGGAAATGGGAATAGTGAAAACTAGGCTTTGAATGTTTAGTAGAAGGAAAGGGTGGGAGGCATATAGAGTTAATGAGTTTGTGACAGGCTGAAAGTGACAAAAAGGCATGGGAAAAGTCATAAGAAATCACTGCAATCAAGATGACCATTAGCCTGTACATCTTGCAACATTATATGCTACAAAGTGGAATGTGGCCGTAAACACAGAATAATATCTCAGTAGTCGCATTCACCAGTCCTGGTACCCACGTTGGTCACTGGTATATATTTCCTCTTGTCTGAGATGAAATGATAACAATATGGGATTTTTCTTTTCTTTTCCCTTTTTGAGATGGAGTTTTACTTTTCTTGCCCAGGCTGGAGTGCAATGGCATGATCTCAGCTCACTGCAACCTCCACCTCCTGAGTTCAAGTGATTTTCCTGCCTCAGCCTGCTGAGTTAGCTGGGATTACAGGCACCTGCCACCATGCCCAGATAAGTTTTGTATTTACAGTAGAAACTAGGTTTCACCAAATTGGCCCAGCTGGTCTCAAACTTCTGACCTCAGGTGATCCACTTGCCTTGACCTCCCAAAGTACTGGGATTACAGGCGTGAGCCACTGTGCCCAGCTGGGATTTTTCATAAAGCTAAATGTATTCATTTTAAACATCTGTTCTTTATTTTGACATGTCATTTTAGCTTTTGTTCAGATGTTAAAATTTTCTTTTCTTTTTCTTTTTTTTTTTTTTTTTGGAGATGAAATCTCGTTCTGTTGCCCAGGCTAGAGTGCAGTGGTGCAATCTCAGCTCACTGCAACCTCCACCTCCTGGGTTCAAGCGATTTTCCTGCCTCAGCTTCCAAAGTAGCTAGGATTACAGGCACCCACCACCACACCAGGCTAATTTTTTGTATTTTTAGTAAAGATGGGGTTTCACCATGTTGGCCAGGCTGGTCTTAACTCCTGACCTCAGTTGATTCACCTGCCTCGGCCTCCCAAAGTGCTTGGATTATAGGCGTGAGCCACTGCACCCAGCCTAAAATTTTCTTTTCTTTTGGAAGGTAATAGAGATAAGTAGCTGACAGTTTTTTTAAAGGTCCTTACTAGATGAAATAAAAAATTGACAAACATATATTCACTTTCCCCATTAAACTAATATTTATTTTTAAATACCAAAGTCTAGAAATCACTGAATCAGTTAATCTTTATATCTTCTTACATTTCTGGGAACCTGGGCTCTTAAATATCAAAGCAATTTCTCTATGAGACTACTCAGTAGGTACTAAGCAGAGTGTTTCCAAGGAGACATCAACGCATCTAGTTCCTGACAGTTCATATTTTATTTTATTTTTAAAAATTTTAGTTTTAATTTTCTGAGACAGAGTCTCACTCTTGTCGCCTAGGCTGGAGTGCAATGGCACCATCTCGAAGGCTTACTGCATCCTTCACCTCTCGGGTTCAAGCACTTCTGTCTCAGCCTCCTGAGTAGCTGGGATTACAAGTGCCTGCCACCTCGCCCAGCTAATTTTTGTATTTTTAATAGAGATGGGGTTTCACCATGTTGGCCAGGCAGGTCTCGAATTCCTGACCTCAGGTGATCCGCCCGCCTTGGCCTCCTGAAGTACTGGGATTACAGGTGTGAGCCACTGAGCCTGGTTTGATAATTCTTATTTTATACAGAGGCCCAATACTTTTCTCGGAGGAAATTATAATCTAAAACAATACAGAGATGCAGATTGCTGTTACCTAGCATACAGAAGATCGTATAGAAACATCAATCTAATATACTGATTAACAATGAACTACTTACAGCATATAATTTAGGGCTAGATGAGAGGCAAGACAAAAACCATGATATGGTATGTGTGTGGTAGCTATTTGCAAAGAGTGTCTCTGGAGAGCTAAACCCAAACTAAACCAAAAGACCAAACAATAAAATCATCTTTGAGACCAACAAGGGCTAACCCCGTAAATATCACTGATTTCTTTCCCCTGATGTCCTCTTTAGAATTACTTAGAATTTCAGTGGCTGGAGTAGAGAAATAGTTTTCATCAGGAATTAAGCACTTTGTTTTTTTGATTTTGATTTTAATACCACATACAGATTCTGATAAAAACATTAAATACTACTTAAGTTAACGAGGCCAGCAAACCATTACACAGTAGTTGGGTTGGTAAGCAAAAATGGTAAAAATTCATAATTAAGCAGATTCTCATTATACTCAAGCTCATTCTTGGTCACAAGAATAGGTATTTTTGAAAGGTATATTAATTATAGACATCTAGTGGGTATATTTATTCAAATTGTCATCCACCAGTCCCAATTAACATGGCTTCTAAAAGTGCATTCACTTGTAAGCCAAGGGTTATTTAGGCCCTTGGAAAATCTGGCTCATTGTCAAAAATATATAACTAAAAGAGTTCTTAATATAGCAGATGAACTAATGGCTTTACAAGGTAAGTGTTTTCTGAAGGAGATGGCCAGGGAAATGTTAATAATTGGGAAAACGAATTATTGAACAGAGACCCAAAACATAATTTACTGTGACAAATAAAACTATTTATTTTTCACATTCTTCTGGAGAGGGGCATATTATTTCAGTGTCGAGCATGATTGGATTTACCATTAATTTATTTCACAGAATTTATTGAATGCCTACTAAGTGCTCCGGTCTGGGAACACAAAGACAAAAGTGTTTGCTCACCATGCTGTTGCCATCTCTAAGAGGTGCTCAGTACATACTTAAAAATTACAAAAATTTTGATTGAAACTTATACCACACCACACACCTACACCTACACACACACACATACATGCACACACACACATGCACAGTTTAAAGGATCTAAATGTGTTAGAAATGTTCAGGAACTGAAGGAAATAGGCCTTAGGTCTGGAGCCAACATCCAGTACTTCAGTATGTAACAGCTTGATTTAAAAAAATTATCTTTAAATAATATGACTTGCATTTGCTTTCTCCCATATCCTCATTTTATGCAGTCCTATTTCTAGAAGTTCTTCATGGCACTTCACAGATGAATGCAACACAATGTCGATTTCCTGGGTGCTTAGGTTAGTAGATGTCCTTCAGGGAATTTCAGCTGAAGGTCATCTACTCCAGCTCTTTTCAGATTTGTTAATCCTGGTCTGGAGGGAGGGAAGAGGAGACATGTTGCTGTTACCCTTGTGCATCCACCCCTATGGAAAACCCTTGTTCTGCATTTTAGGATTTTGCTTGTTTGATACCAAGGAGGCCCTTGGACGCTTCTGCGATTCTGCCTGCCCACACTGCATTAAGTAGTTCTCTTTATCTGCCAAGTAGAAGGCCCATTTTGTTTCAGAAAGAAGCTGAAAGTTGGGCCCAGCAATGTGACCGCAGCAAACTGCGCCTAACCCCTCTCCCTCGCTTCAGGATAGGACCTAGAGTTCAATTTGCAAGCTGTTGTGGGGTGGAAGCTCGATGTGCAGCGGCAGGTTGTGCATCTCGCGGCTTCCAGCTGTTAACCACCTTCAGGGGGACTCTGGTTTTTGACTGGGGGCCAATGGAAACCCGAAAGTGTCACTATGGTCCCATCTGACACCGTAAAGGCACACTTCCCTGCAGCAGGGCTAGGTATAGGATTGACCTCCAGGTGGGGCTGGTTTGAGGGGGGGAACTCTACCTGTGTGTACAGCAGAATAGAGTGGCCAAGCAGTGGCACAGATGAACGCAGAGCCGCCTTGACTATCCAAGCACCATCCAGGTAGCTTCGATTTGGCCAAAGCCAGCGTATATTGACGCCCCAAGACCTTTATTCCTCGGTTGCTGGACCAGGGTGCGTGTCCCTTTTGGCCCTCGGATCGGAGAAACTGCTGGACCAGGTTTCCTTTTGGCCATTTTTGCCCTATCGAGGTCAGAGGATGCTTCTGTATGGCTACCCGGAGCGTCACAGAGATCAGGGATCCTGTTCAAGGAATCTCCTTCACGGCTCTACGCTTTGACAGGATCACCGCCTCAAGACCCCTCTGCAACTTAATCGCCCTTGCTTTGCTGCTTCGACCAGCCGGCCCTGAGCAGACGAAGTGCCTGACGCTGTCAGGACAAACAAGCGCGCTGTTGGTTGGAACACTACCCCAGTGTGCCCAGGGTTGGTGCTGGGGCTTTCGGGTCGGAGTCGGAGCTTGAACCGCCCTCCAGAGCCTCGCAGGGAGGGAAGTTAAAACAAGACGCCTCGGTCTGTACCGAGATGGCACAATAGCACAGTTTGGATTCCTCCCTCTGCTTCCTGACCCTAGAGGGTTAAATTAGGAGGGTACAACGCCACCCTTTTCTCCTCCTTCCTGCCTGCCCCCTCCCCTTACCTTTAAAAAGTTAAAAAATGTCTGCAGTAGAAATCTCTTAAAGGGGCGGTGCCGGTGTACGAGTTCTCTTGGCAGGAGTCACTGGGAAGGCTGGCTAGGGGCGTGAGTTCGCTCCACCAGCACCAAAACACTGAAGAAAAAAAAAGCGAGCGAAAGAGAGAGAGAGAGGGGGAGAGAGAGTGGGGGGGGGCTGGGAGGAAGGAAAAAAAGGGGGGAAAAGGCGGACAGACACACACTTTAGATAAGGACAATTAGTCACTAGCGAGACCCAGTAGGAAGAGAGGTTTAAATCTGAGGAATTGAATGAGGGTGCTCTGTGCCTTCCCTGAAGCCATGCCCTCCAGCAACTCCCGCCCCCCCGCGTGCCTAGCCCCGGGGGCTCTCTACTTGGCTCTGTTGCTCCATCTCTCCCTTTCCTCCCAAGCTGGAGGCAGGAGACCCTTGCCTGTAGACAGACCTCCAGGTTTGAAGGAAAAGACCCTGATTCTACTTGATGTGAGCACCAAGAACCCAGTCAGGACAGTCAATGAGAACTTCCTCTCTCTGCAGCTGGATCCGTCCATCATTCATGATGGCTGGCTCGATTTCCTAAGGTAAGGCAGGGGCTTCGATGGATCATTTTAAATTTTTAGTAACACCACCCCAACCCCTTCCTATCCCCCATTCCAAAGGGGAAAGAAGAAAATAAGTCAAGCAGATCTCTCAAAGAGAAGAAAGGAGGTTTTCCTTCCCCTGGATTATGTGCTATGAGGCTGTAACTAGTGATTGAGAAAAGCAATGTTTTCTATTAAGATGCACATGTTTGCAATGCAGAAGGCATTTCAGAAACTTATCAGTTATGACTGAAAAAATGTTGTGCTTACATATATCCACAATTAGCTTCCCCATCTCCTTCTGAAAAAGAAACAAGAGTTTCAGGGCAGTTACAAAAGCGAAGAAAAAGGTCCCAAACAACAAAGACCTGAAAGGAATGTGTGTGTGTGTGTGTGTGTGTGTGTGTGTGTGTGTGTCTGTATGTTTGTGAGACAGAGAGAGGAGTGTGTGTGTGTGTGTGTGTGTGTGTGTGTGTCTATGAGTGTTCGAGCGGGGATTGCACGAAAGTGGAATTTTCCACGGAAAGATCGTTTCGGCAGTTTTCTCTCCCAGAAAGAAAACGAATTTAAGCAGAGGCTTGAGTGGTGGGCAAGTTGGATCGGAGTTAAAATTTTTTATTTTATATCCTCTGCTGTCATCTCCAGACTTCAGGACTTTGTAAGGCGCTTTTTATAGACAGAATGCCCCCCTCCCCCCAGTTCCTCCTCCTTAAATCTCCTGCGGTAACTGCACAGTTTAGCTTTTCTTTAAAGAAAAAAAAAATCCTCGCTGGGGTCACAGCATTATAAGGGAAGCGGTAAGAGTCCCAGAAATACTCCAGGGAGGCTTTAGAGATCTGAACCCCGCACCAGCGGATTAGCAAACCCGGAGGTTTGAGATCCCCTTTGCTCTAGAGCTTGTAATCTAATTGGGCTCACATTCTCCCCGGGTTGTTGCAGTTTGGCAGTTAGGCAACTGCGATCCCTTCCCAACCAGGGACAGAGTTGCAGTGTAAAATAAGAAATAAAGCCTCTGCAATGTCGAATCCCACTGCTGAGTTTTAAAAAATTCCCTCCAAGTTGGAGCCTCAGCCTGTGGGTTCCCCTCCAAGAGCCCTCAGCGCTCTCAGTCCCGCTCTGCCCGAAGGCCGCGTCTGTGTGCGTCCTTCATATTTTTCACTCCTTGCGAAATTCGAGTTTTGCTTCTTGAGATGCGCCTGCCTCTCAACTCTTGGGGTTGTCCCCCTGGCCCGAGTCGGGTCTGTGGACGCGGCAGGTAGCGGGAGGCGCCACGTGGAGCGCTCCTTCCAGCAGGAGGAAGGGTAGTCGGAGGACTGAGAGGCTGTAGCTGCCTTTGCCGAGGCCGTTTCGGTTCCTGCTGGTGCGATTGCTGCGAGGGAGGAACAGCCAGCTCCACGCGGCCCAGCTTCCTCTTTGAAAGCTCTTTCGTGCAGCAGAGCGCGTCTCTGAGCTTGTCCGAATGTAGGGTGCAACAGGGGTTTTCCGCAATGCTTGCCCCACTTTCATTCCTTCAGCTGCACAGACCGCCCCCCACCACCCCCCACCTCCCAGCTTGCTTTCTTCTTTTTAAAAATCAGCCTATTCGCCTAATGTTTTCCTGCCGCTGAAAAGAGTCTGGAAGGCAGCTTTTCGGGGAAGAAGTCCTGGCGGAGCGCATTCGCATTGGCTGTGCAGGCTTCCGGATGAAAGGTTTTTGGAAATGCTGTTTCCCCAGGACTGGATTCGCGCGGACGTCTCCTTTGCGATAGGAGGCCCACGCGACGCCCTGACTGTGACTGTCCTGGAGCGCGGTCCCAGAGACCTCAGCCTAACGACCCTTCTGGTTACTAGACCCTGGGGTAGCCACGTCTCATCTCAAAAACTCTCCAAAAGCGGAGTGTCTGTTTTTTCTGTCTCGTATCCACCTCCGTTATGATGCTCTTTAACGTCACCATTTGGATTTGGGCTTTCAGAATCTGAAACAGCAAAGCATTAAAAAATAATTTACAAACCCGGAACTCAACAGCTGATTCCCTTTAGCATTATCAGTGTCTGCATTGCTCCTTCCCCACTCCTTTCCAAAGCAGTAGCCTTTGGCTTTTAAAAAGACCTATCGATAGAAATCCTGACCTTAAATAGATGTAGATGCTTTTGTTTTGGTGCTTATTTAGTATCCCCTAACGCGCAGGTTCCATATTTCGGGAAGCTTCATTTTCCCTAGCGGTTCCAAACGGCCCCAAATGGGAAAGAAGAAAGATGGAGCTTAACTTCGGGGTGGGGTGGGATGGAGGATGTTACCTTTACTGGGATCAGGCAGAATTATTCAGAGTCCAAAGAGACTTTGCCTTTACACACACACAAACACACACACACTCTCTCTCTCTCTCTCTCTCTCTCTCTGTGTGTGTGTGTGTGTGTGTGTGTGTGTGTGGTGGCGGCGGCGGTGGTGGTGGTGCGGGATTGGAGAAGTGTTCCTGTAGAGGCAAGGGTTTACCCTGGAATCTCTCCTTCCGGGGATTTAGAAAACAATGCGGTTTTCACAATATAGTGAAAAAGGAAAATCAACTTGGACATTAAAAGTAAAAAGTAGGAATCCACTTGAGCTCAGGCGACCGGCCTGGTCTCAGAGTAACAAGGAAGGTTTTGCCTCCTGCACGGAGGTTTGTGGGGCCGCTGGGGCTTAGGAGGCAATGCCGGCTTTCAGCATACAAGTTTTTGGCAACTGTCGGAAGCCAGAGGTAGGCGCGCCTGGCGCGTCTCCGCCCGGAGCGCTTTCCTGGCAGTGGCAGAAGCCGGGCAACTGCGCCTTAGCGCCGTGCTCGTGCTCTTAGCGCATACATCTCCACCCCATACACTCTATGAACAAACACAATCTGTAGCCTTTAGGAGATCAGGATCTGGGTGTCTGCGGGAGGGGACCGCTGCGAGTGCCTGGAAGCGGGAGGCGTAGCCCCGGGAGCCGGGCGGTGAGGTCAGGCTGGGGCGCGGGGCACTAGGGAGACGCTGAGGAGCTGCCAGGGGCCAACCTGGATTGCGGGCTGAGGCAGGCACAGAGCCTCTAGCCTCGGCCAGGTCGCCGTCAGGGAGTGGGAAGAGGGCCCTTTTCCGTGGCCCACGCGCTCTTGTCCTGTCTCAGGAACCTTTCCTCTCTTTTTCTCTACCTCTGCAGCTCCAAGCGCTTGGTGACCTTGGCCCGGGGACTTTCTCCCGCCTTTCTGCGCTTCGGGGGCAAAAGGACCGACTTCCTGCAGTTCCAGAACCTGAGGAACCCGGCGAAAAGCCGCGGGGGCCCGGGCCCGGATTACTATCTCAAAAACTATGAGGATGGTGAGAAACTTGATTACCATTCTTTATCTGGGGAGCGGAAGCGAGCACCGGCTGTGTGTGTGTGTGTGTGTGTGTGTGTGTGTGTGTGTGTGTGCGTGTGCGCGTGCGCGCGCGCGCGCGCGCGCGCGTTGAGGCAGATTTGGAGAGCCTGGTTTCAGCTCGCCTGAAAAGTTGGAAGCTTTAGATGAGGGGACACTGCAATGTGGAACTCCTGACCTCATTGTGCAAAGAGGGGTTCTCACCCAGCTGCTGGCCTTTTACTGGCCAGCTGTCTCGGAGGCTGCGAGCTGGTAGCCCAAACTGCTGGCAGGCTGGTCCTGCGGGTTGTAGATGCAGCAGGTTTCTTGAGAAAATTCAGCCACGTTCATAGATTATTAAAAGTCAGAGTCATATTTCATAGCTAAAATTCTAGACAAGTGCCTTTTTGTTTTTCTTATTTCTTGCTTTCCTGGGATAAGGGTACAGAAGGGATTCAGCCGTTTCTGAAACCCACTCTAATAATCCCTTTTAGATTGGTCCTTTATTGAGGAAGGTTTGGAAATCTCTACAGTGTGTTCTTCTTCAGATTGCCTGATCTCAGAGTTGCATTTTTTTCTGTTTTAAATGGGATTACAAATGCCAGCTTTCTTTCCTGACAGGATTAGATAAGTGTTGGAAGGGCTTTGAAAACTTGAAATCCTATTTCAATCTGAGAGGCCAATCTTTTTTTGGTTTGAACAGTCTCATTTTTACTAGATAAAAAATGAAAATGCTATTGAAAAATTTTTGTTTAGAAGGTTAGGTGTTAGTATCTATGAATTTTCTGTTTGAGGGGGGGATGTACTTTCAAAGAGGCATGATGGGTATTGGCGTTTCTTGAGCTATTGACACTGTTAAGATTAGATAGAAGAGGCAGTAGTGTCCATTCTTGGAGTATTTACAAAGGGCTCAGGGACAGGTTTTCAGAGCTCTCTGAATTTTGTTACATCTTGTCCTGACAAATCAGCTAAAGGAGCAAATGCCCTGTGTTTTCTTGGGCCTTCACTAAATTGGACTTCTGGAGAGGTATTGGAATGTATTTCTAGGTTGGCCGAGGAATACTTTTTTAAAGTGCCAGAACAGAGAAAGAGGGCAAGGCTGAGACTTCTTGAGTTTGGAGCGTGACTAGGACTTGTTCTTTTATGACATTTGCCAAAGCAGGTAGGTGTTTAAGGCTATATCTTTTCAAAGATAAAAGTCATTGCTATGAAAGTGTGTATTGCGAGTAGACTTTTGCTGTCACTCAGCATAAATGCTGAAAGGTAAAAGATAGTCTTTAACAGCACCTTTGATGGTAATTTGACCCAGAACCAGCTCCTAGAGTCACTCTCAGCTCTGTGATCACACATAAGAAGGGAGAATATTAATGGTTTTCCTGATGAGATAGCTCTTCTTCCAGTCCATTTGAACTACTTCCTCTTTAGTTTGTGAGAAAACTTGTAAGAGCCCCAGGAATTGCTGGAGAGAAAAGGACCACTATAAGTTTAGAAATTGGTCTGTTTCTCCCAGCCTTGTACCTAGGATTGTATTACACTGAGAACAATGAGATTTGCTTAAAACGAAGGCTACAATTTGTTTCCCTTTGTGAAAGGAGAAAGTGGGCATCATGGGGAGAAAAGAAATTGGCAAAAGGCAGTGCCCTGTAAGACTTCATAGAATTTAAAAAAAACATAAATGGTAAAGATCTAAGAGGCCATCTTTAGTCCTTCTACCATGTCAGGGGCCACTATAGGATCATTCCATATGGAATCCTTTTCTTGTTTTGTCCAACCTGGCATTAAATATCTCTAGAAATTTAGTTTTCATCACCCCTAGGGGAGTGAGGTTTTCTATCTCATAAGGTTTTGCTGGGAAATTTCTCCTGAATTTTCACTTTATAAGTATTTACAGTTATTCCTGTTTGCATTTTCCTGATATAATTTCTGCCTTTGGTGTGGGTGTTAGCTTAAAAAAAAAAGCTTCCTCATAGCTGTTTTTTATCTTGACTACCTGGATCTAATTCTTTTAAAACTTTCTTTAAAGTCAGTCCTTCCAGACACTAATCTGTTTTATTGCTCCTAGTTGAACTCCTTTTGATTTATGTTTTCCTAGTAATAAGATGCTCTGAACTATATCAGTATTTGAGGCTTAACTGAGTTAAAGAGAATGAAGATGTCCTATTTCTGCCCTTTGAAGCTCACACATCCTTAAATTACCCATACTGTCTTTGTTGTTGTGTGTCGTATTGCAGAATTCAAGGCAAAATATTCCTGGTGTAGTCTCAGCAATTTTGCAAACATTTTGCTTCCGTTGTCCCTTTTCATCTAGTGATAACTGTTATCATTATGAGCATCTTAAAATAATTAAGCCTTCTTAGTAAATGGTCCTGTAGTAAGCACTTGGGCATAAAGGTGTCTTATTAAAAGATGTATTTACTTAAACATAGTACAGAATAACATACGTTTTGAGTAATAAGATATACCTACTGGCATGTTATGAAACTCAGTGACACAGTGAAGAGAAAATGGAATTTGGACTTAGAAAGTTTGCATTGCAGGCCTGGTCCTATCATTTATGAATGCGTGGCCCCGGGCTTACTGTTTATAGCATGTGGATGATGATAATTACCTGCTGTGCATTGCTTCTCTGAAGGTTCTAAGAGGTAATGTTTGTAAGTTATTTTTTTGACTGTACAACAGTGTAAGAAAGGTAAGGATTCTTACTTTCATTAAAGGCAACTTCAGCAAATTTATAACATATATTTAATGTTTTAAAGTGGGATTAAGGTGTGAGTAAGATTTCATGAAACTAAAGTTTATACAGAAGGCAGAAGGTAGATTTATGAAATTATTTGAGAGGATTGAGAGAATGTAGGGAGAATTATCTTTAAGGAACAGAGGTGAGAACCAAAGGTGGCTTTTGTTATGTGCTGATATTAAAATGAATGGATAGTTGCAGCTTTGAGCGAAAAGCCTCCACTTTTCTGGTTAATCCATTTATATTGCTACCCTGATGTGATTTTTTTTTTTTTTTTGACATGGAGTTTTGCTCTGTTGCCTAGGCTGGAGGGCAATGGCACAATCTTGGTTCACTGTAATCTCTGCTTCCGGTGTTCTAGTGATTCTCATGCCTCAACCTCTTGAGTAGCTGGAATTACAGGTATGCACCACCATTCATGGCTAATGTTTTTTGAGACAGAGTCTTGCTCTGTTGCCCAGGCTAAGTGCAGTGGCATGATCTTGGCTCACTGCAACCTCTATCTCCTGGTTCAAGCGATTCTCCTGTTTTAGGCTCCTGAGTAGCTGGGACTACAGGCACGTGCCACCATGCCCTGCTATTTTTTGTGTGTTTTTTTAGTAGAGATGGGGTTTTACCTTGTTAGACAGGATGGTCTCAATCTCCTGACTTCGTGATCTGCCTGCCTCAGCCTCCCAAAATTCTGGGATTACAGGTGTGAGCCACTACACCTGGCCAAGTTTTGTATTTTTAGTAGAGACAGGGTTTTGCCATGTTGGCCAGGCTGGTCTCAAACTCCTGATCTCAAGTGATTTGCTCAACTCTGCCTCCCAAAGTGCTGGGATTACAGACATGAGCCACTGTGTCTAGCCCCTGATGTGATTTTGTTGTCCCCCTCCTTTCCCCCAAATTAATAATGCAATTAACAACTCCTGTGGCTTCTGTTTTCCAAATACTTTTGAAGCATATTAATGCAACTGTATTTTCTCTAACTTTGTAAAACCACTGTTTATGTATCACTTTGGGAGCTTCACTGGTTACTCCTTTAATGCAGTTAACTATTCTGCTCTATACTTAGGTACCTTGAATTCCACACACACATAGTATTGCTGGAAGAAGTAAAAATAAAGTTGTTCGTTATACCCTAGGAATCTTACCGTTGCCTAACTTCCTTTCTGGTCTATGTAATGTTATGCTTTACTTACTCTCAACAAAGAAATCTTGGGTTATTCTTTTGTTTGTAAGTTTATTTTTTTCCCCAGTCTTCCCCTCTTTGTATTATATTCAATGTGCTTTATTTGTATGCATTTCTATGACCATGACTGTATCTTTAATGAAGATGTACACCATTTTTTAATGTATATCAAAAGCCAGCTTAATATTTCTGTAATGTCATATTCGTCATGTTACTCTTTTGCTCAAAAACCTTGGTTATTTTTGGATTGCTTGCATAATATGTTCAAACTCCTCAGCTTGGCATTCAAAACCTTTCACATTTCAGTCTCAGTTTACTTTTACTACCCTGTGTTTCCATATACCTTTTGTTACAGCCCTACTTACTTGATTGTTCACTGTCTCCTTAAAACACCTTCATTATCTCAACCCCATACCTTTGTTCATTAGTATATGAATATGCCTTGAATGTCTTTCTCCTGGCTCAAGTCAGAGCTTACCCCATCCTACCTAGTTTTTGAAGGCCCACTGCAAATGTTCTTACTTGCACAAAACTGTTCTTGAACAGGTCATTCCACAGTGATCTCTTCTTTCTCTATTCCTTCTCTGGACTACTGTAGCTTTTACTCTTGATGCTTTTCTTTTGGCTCCTTCTGCCTTGTTAAGCCATTTAACTTTATATACATATATAACATATTTTAACTATATATTATATATATATAGTTAACTTTAAATATATATTTATATTTTACCTTTCCAACTAGAATGCAAATTCTTTATAGGAAGATACCATATCTAATTATTGTATATCTACAATGTGTAGCCTTTATGACACATGGTAGATCTTCAGCAAATTTTCTTGGGTGTATAGTAGGTTAAAGCACTGTGAAAGGCCCTGGGGAAAAGGAGGTGACCAGTGGAGAAATGAGTGAAGGTATACGTGAAGACTCTACTCATTTTACACCTTCAACACATATTCCCATGCAGTCCACTCTTGATGCTTATTTTTTAATGACATTCTTCATGATTTTAACCATATACTCTTAATTTTTGGTTTTCTAAGTTGTCTTGGTTTTATGCTATGCATCAAATTAATTTTATCATCCAGTTTAAAGCCTTGCACTAGAACTACATTTGAAAAAATTGTGTCGGTTTCTTCCTTGCCTTTACTTTTGCTTTTCTTTGTTAGTTTAAATGTAATTTCTATCCCTGATTTTTCAATTACTGGTATAACAATGCCTTTTCACAATTTTCAAATGTCTTTTATCTTTATCTCGTGAAGATTCTTCTCTTTGGAGAGCTTTTAAATTCTAAATGATGAATGTGTATATACTTTGTAAAGTCTAAGACACTGTGTAACTATTATTATTCTCATTTCTCTAGGAAGTTTTCCCACAGGTGAAGTAGTTAATTCTTTGTCTTTCTAATCCCAGTCCATCAATCAAAACATATGGTGTAAGAACACCACAACTGCCAAAATATATATTTGCCTTGAACTTATCCACCTTCTATTATCCCATTTTATTTCACATAATGTTTTTGAAATTCTGTTACATTTAACAAGTATTTACTGATTATCTATTCTCTGTTTAGTTTCATGCTAGACAAAGAATGGCAGAATGTAAAATAAATAAAAGATGCTGTTCAAAATCACCATTATAACACAACAGTAATAATTGCTTTAGGCAAGATACACTAATTAAATGTTGAACTTAGTGGGTGGAACTTTAAAATAAAAG
This sequence comes from Sapajus apella, assembly GCF_009761245.1. Lineage (NCBI taxonomy): Eukaryota > Metazoa > Chordata > Mammalia > Primates > Cebidae > Sapajus > Sapajus apella. The sequence goes on along the minus strand of NW_022436953.1, from coordinate 2,832,555 downwards.
AGGATATTTGCATAGCCTTAAAGCATCTCCCTCATAATATTTATTAACTAATTATTGTGGTGGTTTTAATATATATCCACAAATTCTCCACTTCTGGGAAGTAGAGCTTAATTCTTCTTTCCTTGAGTGTGAGTTGGATTTAAAGAAGAGAGTCTCCAAAGGGGAAAGTAGTAATTTTTCATGGGAGAAACCGACAGACATAATTTTAACAGTGACTAAGGTTAACATCAGCAAATAAGTCATATTGATATAATGTATTATTCTCTGATATGATAAGATAGTAACTCTCAGTAAACATGAGAGAACATTAGTCAAACTCAAACTGAAGGATACTCTATAAGATACCTGACTTGTATTCTTCAAAAGAGGCTATGTCCTGCTGTCAATGAACCAATAGTGTAGTTGGTGAGGTAATATTAACACTGATAAAACTGAAGAGTAACAAAAAGACAATTTAGAATGAAGCGCTAAGTGGAATATGATAGTTTGCTAGGGTATAAGAAAAAAAGTAGAATTGAATGCTGGTGAGACTTAGGTGGGAGCTAGATAGATAGATTGACCTTGGAGAGATAGAGACAAGAAGAGAAGATATGTAACTCAAGGGAAGGAGCATGAGGCAAATCATTTTATATATTTGGATGGGAAGGAGACTGCCCTGGCTGCATAGAAAGTATGTTAGAAATTATCTTAGTTCACATGCTAGAACGATGTCAAAGTCTCTTTTACAGAAGCCTATTTACATGTTTTTGTTAATTTAGAAATGTTTATAATTAAAGAAAATATACAAAAAAATAAAGTACATTAGAAATTGTCCCAAGCAAAGTTCGTATTGCTAGAATTATGTCAAAATTGGGTTTTAATACATTCTAATCTATTTTTCTTAACTGCAAAATATGTTATTGAAGAAGAAAAAGAAAGTACATGTGTGAGAGAAAAGGTTGGTTGGGTAAATCCAGATCAGATTATAGGAATCTTGAAATTGAGGGTAAATGGAATTGGCCCTGTAGGAAAAAAGAGGTTATTATATCTTATTTTACTCCATTGCAGAAGGGAAGGACACATTTTTAACAGAGGGCTTCCATGACACTTGGTCTCTCCTATCTTCCCTTTCCAAATCACTAGACACACTCATCCCCTCCCTCTAACTAAACTGTGTTATAATAACTGCATTTGTCAAGGTTTGAGTTACAAAGCATGCTTAAAAGACAGATATTAAAATTGGATTATTAATTAGATTCTTACATTGCAAGGTTTATAAAGTAAAAGGTCTTAAAATTTGCTTGATTATTTTTATATCACTCTTCTTACTTTTGTAGAATAAGAACAGGCTACTATTTTATAATATTAATTTATTTACTCATTGAGTAGGCTTCCAGTTTCAGGTTTCCATTTGACACTGAAGCTGGGAAGATTAATGGGTCCCAGGTGTAATTGTCAAATTACTTACTACTGATCTCTTGTCACTTCGGCAGCAGTAGCCAAAAGCAGTTTTTAGAGACTTTTAGGGCCAAGAAAAGCCTTCATTCTAACTTCATCTTTGGCATTTCACAATTTGTCTGCCAATAACTTTAGAAGGATTTGATATAATTTAATATTGTACTAAAAAGTGTCAGTAATGACCTGAAGTTTTATGTATTTGTATTTATTTATGAAGTTTTATTTACAATTATTTTATTCTGCCTTTTGAAATAAAAATGGATGCATTTCTGTAATACCATTGAAATTTTGTACTCAGTCTCTGAGTATGAGCTGCAGTTCACCATATCCCAATAAATTTGAATCTGTGTCTTACAAGGATTTAGTCACCATATCTAGTCACAGTGTGTAGTCATTGTGGCCATGTGCATACTGCTAGAAGTGGTAGAGACCAAGAAATATTGGTCCATTACTTGTGGAGGTAGTTTAATTAATTTAGTGAATCAGAAATGCCAGTAAATAAACCTTTTAGTGCTGACCACATTTATATAATTTACCACTTGGGCATTGGGGAAAAAGATAATTCATCAATTTTTCTGTATAATGCAACTGTACTACTGTTGCCAATACCAAATTTTTAATTCTTCTGCCAAATTCATTTTAATTATCTCTCCTGTTAGCCCAATCCCTACTGATGGGATAGGGACCTAGTGGAAGAAAAGCAGTTTCTTTCAAAAAGTTTCCTGGTTTTGCTTAGCCTGCTGGTCACATGGTCTGGATTCCTATAGTCAGGAGTCTCTTCTTAGAATTCTTCATCAAAATGGATTAGATGTTAAGAATCTTAATTTGGGTGCTTCTTAGTGTCTTAATCATGCTTTCAGCGATCTCAGTCTATAAGACAGTAGATTGGAACTCTGAGCTCTGTGTGTGCATGTGTGTGTGAGAGAAAGAGGGAGACAGAGAGAGAGAGACTGAGAGAATGAATATGAGAATGAGAGAATTTGGTGTTTCATTCCCTGAACTTGTCCATCAGTGATCATTAGGCAAAGTATATACATATTTCTTGACTATTGATTAGTACTGTTCAAGGTTTAGATACCTCATACAAGTTTGTTATTTTATCCTTTCACTTTCATTATCTGATTGAGTTGAGTTCAATCCCATTCAGTTTTGTTCACTTTGGTATGGTAAAAGACAGTGTAATTTTGCTCAATTCAGTAATTGTTTTTTAACATGTAAGCCAGACTTAGTGCTAGATATCGGGGAACCCAAGGGAACACACATCTGCCTTTTCCCTGAAATGGAAAATTTTACCTGTACTTCAAAGCTCTGCTCAAATTCCATATTTCATTAAACCTTCTGCTAAGTCAGTCCCCATTAATCTTTCCCTCTTTTCTCTGAATTTTTTAAAAAAATTCTTCCCGAATATGCAGTCTAATTTATTCCAAGTACCCAGATGGACTTAAACAGGTCATTTTTGTCCTTAGGAATTTACAATAAAAATACACTGCTGTTGTTACACACACAAAAACTCAGACATAACCATCATCACACTGCATGGAACAGACACATTAAGTCAAACAGAGTATGTTATTTACAAAGCTAAATATATGTGTTTTGGTTTCGTGTAGCAAATGATGAGGAGCGAAATATATATGCTGTGTATTTAGAAAAGATGGGTGCATGTATGTATCTCTATGTTTGTGTTGAAGGAATTAGAGGTTAAACCAGTACCTTATTTTCACTCAGTTTGGAATGTGAAGTTAGAAAGCTGTTAGAAAACTGAAAATTGCCCAGATTTGGGACAATATCTCTTAAATACTATGAAAGAATAAATGTTTTGCTGCAGCTCAATAATAATAATAATAACACAACAATAATAATAATGCTTATTATTGAATGCTTATTATGTGCCAGGTACTGTTTTAAGCAATTTGCCTGCATTAATACATTAATCCTTCCATCAATTCTATGAAGAAAGTACTGTTAACCCCATTTGACAGATTGAAAAACCAAGGCACAGAGTGGTTAAGTAACTTGCCCAAGACTACCCAGCTAATGAGTTGTGCTTCAGGGACCCAGGGATGTCAGTCATTAAACCTTCAGGCTTAAATGGAGCCTCTGCTATGAAGTATTAAATAGTTGATAGGACCAGGATTAGATCCCATTCCTGTACTCTTCTCCTTGCTTAGATAAGAGAGAGATCTAATCTTTTAATCATGCATTGTCTGATTTACTCATTCATTTGTTTGGCTCCAAAAGCCCTAAACCAAGCATTGTGGAGCATTGAAAAAATGTGTGCCATAGGCATTCCCATGAATATTGTCTCATGAACATATTCAAAGGTCTTGTGGGTTATGACACAAAATAGTTGTTAGGTAAAACGGAGAACAATAACTGCAGGAAGACACATGAACAATTGAAAGAAATGATTATCAAATTTTAGGACATATTGAAGGAGTAGAACAACAACTGATTCAATGTAGGATAGGACTTACAGTTTCTCTGGGAAGGAGGTATATTTTGGAATCAGATGCATTGAAAGGAATAATAAGAATGGATCAATGTGTTATTGATGTAAGGGAAATTTCAGGAACAAAGAGAAGAATATTTGAAAAAATTATTGGACAATTTTGAGACTATTTGAAAAAATTATTGGGCAATTTTAGAATTATTTTTTATTTATACACTGAACCATACTCTGACTTATTCTTCCTTGAAGTTCTAAGCCTAGTGAAGTCCTGTGGAGAGAAAAGGGAACTGATAATGGTGAGATTTCAAGAAAGTTTTTTCTTCATACCTCTTTCCCCTATCTTTGTGTTTGAACTGAGATTTTGTTAAATTCAAGTAGAGAACACAGCTATACACACTTAAAACGAAGAAATCAAGGAACAAAGAGGTTATACAGTCTGCAAAATGTTTCAGGGGTTAAGTAACTATACTAGTAAATGGCTGAGCTGTGGTTGAATCCAGGACAGTCTCACTTCACAGTTGGTGATTTTCATTACCCCTCTTACAACATAGCAGCACAGTGTTTCTCATTCCTCTACCAAGTCAGCTTCAAAGGCCTTTCCCCAAGAGAAAAAGGCCGTTATATTAGCTGGAGTCTGATTTGAAAGTTTGCTTGAAAATAGGGCTACATGATAATTAGTGTTGTTTCCCTTGTGATTGTTTTCATCTGGTTTGGGCACTCATCACCTCACACCTGTTCTGTAGCATCTCAGCTGGGTTCCCTGTCTTCAATCTCTCTCCATCTTGTCTGATTAATCTTTCTGAAGCTCCACTTTCCTCCTGTCACTGTCTAGCTAGAAACCTTCTTGGACATCCCCTGTCTGCTAGCTCAAGTTTTTGAGCTTTTCAAGGCTCCCTACAGTAGCCTATCCTCCTTGGCCAGCTGCTTCTCTCCACCTCCCCATAGCAGCCTAAGTTTATTCACAAGCAGGCGATACAGCTTTTTGTTATGCTACTTCTACCCTCTCTGACATTCTTTTCATTTCTAACCCTGTGAATATTCTACCCCATCATCCCTCTGCCACATTCTACCCATTTCTGAATTCTGCCTCTTTCAAAGCCCTGCTTAAGTTTGTCCTCCTTTTCATGATTCTTTACTATCTTAGCTCAAAGTGTTTAATTCATTTATGAAACACTTACTGAGCCTGAGTTTCTAAAATACTTATTATCTAAAAATCACTCTTGTGGCTATTTTCGTATTCTGCTTTATGTTCTCAGTTATTTTTTGTGAATGTTCATGTAGGCTTGGCTCTACTCCTAGATTACAGGTCACTGTAAGAGTAGTGATTGTAACATTTCTGCAGTTTCTACAATCTAGTGAAGTGCCTTTTGTGTAGTAGCTCTTCAGTAAGTACTTGTTGACTGGTTATTTCTCACTTATTTGGTAGCTTAATATGCTAAAGGGAATAAACTCTCTGCCATTTCTAGTTGTTGCTTAATTTCTTCATACTTTTACAGATTTATGCTTTTTATCCATTTTATCATCAATGTAATGCAGGGACATGAATACTCATTAAATAATATGTACATCAAATAAAAAGCGAAAGCTGGCCAGGGGTGGTGGCTCACACCTTTAATCCCAGCATTTTGGGAGGCCGAGGTGGGTGGATCATCTGAGGTCAGGAGTTTGAGAACAGCCTGGGCAACATGGTGAAATCCCGTCTCTACTAAAAATATAAAAATTAGCTGGGCGTATTGGGTGCCTGTAATCCCAGCTACTCGGGAGGCTGAGGTGAGAGAAGTGCTTGAATCTGGGAGGCAGAAGTTGCAGTGAACTGAGATCATGCCATTGCACTCTAACCTGGGCAACAAGAGTGAAACTGTCAAAAAAAAAAAAGTAGAAGCCTCCCTTCATGTTTTATCCCCAACTCTACTCCATAGCCACTTTCAACAGACTTGAAAAGAATGTATCTTTTCAGATCATTTGCCATGCATACAGAAGTATATACATTTTAAAGTTTATAGATAGAATCACATTGTTGTAAAACTTGCTTGTCTAGATAACCTTTTAGTCGGTAATTACAGTTTGTTTTTCAGTGGGTAAAGAATATATGCAGAGGAACTGTTGTTTAATTATTGTCTTTCTTTTTTTTTTTTTTTTTTTTTTTCTTTTTTGACATGGAGTCTCGCCCTGTTGCCAGGCTGGAGTGCAGTGGCAAGATCTTGGCTCACTGCAACCTCCACCTCCCAGGTTCAAGCTATTTTCCTGCCTCAGCCTCCTGAATAGCTGGGACTACAGGTGTATGCAACCACGTCCAGCTAATTTTTGTATTGTTTCACCATGTTGGCCAGGATGGTCTCAATCTCTTGATCTCGGTGATCTGCCTGCCTCGGTCTCCGAAAGTGCTGGGATTACAGACATAAGCCACCACGCCCAACCAGTTTATTCTCTTTCAGTGGTACTTTTTTTTTGTTAACAAGAAGTTATCTGTTTAATATTTGTGCTATATAGTATCATATTTCTCTGATGTAAATTCTTTCCCCCAACCTATCTTTAAACACCATTATTTATCTTAATTCTTTTAATTGTCTTACATTCTTTGAGAAAGTGTCACACCATAGTAAAACTTACTGTATGCATCAAAATATGATTTCCTTTAATAAAACAAGTGTTTTGTAAACTTTAGGATGCAGATGGAAAGTGATACATTATTTTGATTTTTGGCTCAGATAGTGTATCGCTATGTCATTTGTAAGAAATCCTGGCTAAGGAATTTTTGATTCTCTTTGAATATCACTCATCTCACTAAAACTGCTCTGTGAATTTGAATACTAGTGAGCCCACAAAGACAGATTTTTAAATACCTTGGATAATGTTTACTTAGAAACAGATTACAGAAGGCAGAAGGTCGCCATTTTTGAATAGCTCCCTAGCCAGTCATTTGCAGATGAAAATTAATTATATTTTACATTTGTAATTTTAAAAACTGTAAAAACTCCTCTGAGCTTCACAGTACAGTAATTTTATTTTAACTTGGCATCTCCATTTTATAACTGAGAAAACACTCAAGAAGTTGCTCAAAGTAATAGGGCTTTTAAATAGAAAAGCTGGGATTAGAACTCAGTGCTTATCCTTTAATCATGACATTCTTAAATGAAAGTATACAGAGAGATCCAAGATAGCTGATCACTAGCAGCTCGGGATTGTAGCTCCCAGTTAAAGTGCAGAGAACGAGAGGACGCTGCACTTTCAGACGAATTTTTGTTGCTCACGGACCAGGAGATTCCCAGCGGAGGAGCCCCACGGGTCGCCAGTGCAACTCTTGTGGCCAGTGTGGCGGTTTTGCCAGCGCTTCGGTGTGGCGGTTCTTGCTGCAGAGTAAACAGGACTGGGTCCCATTTTGGTCAACGTTTGGAGCTCTGGGAAGGCAGAGTTGCCTATTCAGCTGATTGAAGGACGGACTCAAGAAGAAAGCCAGACTGGAGATTCCCAGGCAGAAAATCACCACAATCTTAAAGCTGCTGTTTTAGCCAGTGCAGTGGGTTGCTCAGATTCCGGTGCTGGGAATCAACAAGTTGGACGTCCACTCAGAAACCTAATTAGAAAGTCTGTAATTATAAAGACCACAGATGGATAAATTTATAATGAAGGGAAGAAACTAGCCTAAAAAGGCTGAGAATACCCAAAATCAGAACGCCTCTCCCTCTACAGGGGATCACAGTTCCTCATCAGCAACAGAACAAGGCCTGATGGAGAACGAGTGTGTTCCATTAACAGAAGTAGGCTTCAGAAGGTGGATGGTAAGAAACTTCTGTGAGTTAAAAGAACTTGTTCTAACCCAATGCAAAGAAACTAAGAACTTTGAAAAAAGGTTTGACGAAATCCTAATGAGAATAGATAATTTAGAGAGGAATATAAATGAATTAATGGAGCTGAAAAACACAACACAAGAACTTCGCAAGCTATGCACAAGTTTTAACAGCGGAATTGATCAAACAGAAGAAAGGATATCAGAGGTCAAAGACCAACTTAATGAAATAAGACAAGATTAGAGAAGACAAGATTAGAGAAAAAAGGATAAAAAGGAATGAGCAAAGTCTCCAAGAAATATGGGACTATGTGAAAAGACCTAATCTACGTTTGGTAGGTGTACCTGAATGTGACGAAGAGAATGAATCTGAGCTGGAAAATATTCTTCAGGATATTATTCAGGAAAACTTTCCCAACCTAGCAAGGCACGATAATATTCAACTCCAGGTAATACAGAGAACACCACAAAGTTATTCCTCAAGAAGACCAACCTCAAGGCACATAATCGTCAGATTCACCAGGGTTGAAATGAAGAAGAAAATACTAAGGGCAGCCAGAGAGAAAGGTCAGGTTACCCACAAAGGGAAGCCTATCAGACTCACAGCAGATCTTTCAGCAGAAACCCTACAAGACAGAAGAGAGTGGGGGCCAATATTCCACATCCTTAAAGAAAAGAACTTTCAACCCAGAATTTCATATCCAGCCAAACTAAGCTCACAAGCGAAGGAAAAATAAAATCTTTTATGAACAAGCAAGTACTCAGAGATTTCATCACCACCAGGCCTGCTTTACAAGAGCTTCTGAAAGAAGCACTACACATAGAAAGGAACAACCAGTATCAGTCTTTCCAAAAATATACCAAAAAGTAAAGAACATTAACATAATGAAGAATTTACATCAACTAATGGGCAAAACAGCCAGCTAACATCAAATGGCAGTATTAAATTCACATGCATTGTTATTAATCCTAAATTTAAAGTGACTAAATCCCCCAATCAAAAGACACACCCAAAACCCATCGATATGCTGCATCCAGACCCATCTCACATACAAGGAAACACAAAGACTGAAAACAAAGGGATGGAGAAAGATTTACCAATCAAATGGAGAGCAAAAATAAATAAATAAATAAAAAGCAGGAGTTGCAATTCTTGCCTCTGATAAAATAGACTTTAAAGCAACAAAGATCAAAAGAGGCAAAGAAGGACCTTACATAATGGTAAAAGGATCAATGCAACAAGAAGAGCTAACGATCCTAAATATATACACACCCAATACAGGAGCACCCAGATACATAAGACTTATAAGAGACTTAGACTCCCACACATTAATAGTGGGAGACTTCAACATCAATATTAGACAGATCAACGAGACAGAAAATTAACAAGGATATCCAAGACTTTAACTCAGATCCAGAACAAGTAAACAATTAACATTTATAGAACTCTCCACTTTAAATACACAAAATATACACTCTTATCAGTACCACATCACACCTACTCACAGGTTTAAATGAAATATTGGTTGGCTGCTTGTTTGTTATTTTCTTCCCTCACTTTTTTTTTCCTGTTTCCATTATTAAGTATAAAAGAGGTTTTCAATACCCATTTTTAGACTGCATTCTAGCCCGGGCAATAAAGCAACACTTCCGTTCTCTCTCCCTCTTCCTCTTCCTCTTTCTTCCTCTCCTTCATTCTTTTTTTTTTTTCCTTTCTTTCTCTCTTTCTTTAAAAAAAAAAAAAAGAAAAAAGAGAAAGTATACAGCTGAAAGTAATCCCTCCACTCCACTGAAGTGAACTGGGGTAGGCACTTGTGTTTTGAGGGTGGTTGGACCAATCTGAAACAGGTTCTCTGGGAGGCTTGAGTGGGTCTGTGGTTTCTGGGAGAGGCCATGTGTGCTTGTATGTGTGCAAGGGTGACTTTACTCCTGGATTCTTGCATGTTTTTGAACTGTTCTTCATTGACAGACTCCTGAAGAGGCTGTAGAATGCCATTCTTGGAGACTCAGGACTTGAATCCCAGACCCCCTTTAAGGTAGGACCCATACACAAGGTGTGGTTTAGAAACCAGTCCAGAGAATAGGAGCACTATTTGAGAGCACTCTGTGGGATGCCAAAATCACTTCAGAAACTTCCCAAAAGATTCTAAAAGCCTTTGAAATGCAGACATTCATTAGCTATTACAATGTACCCAGTGAGAGGAAGGAGGAGTCTGCCTCCTTTGCTGCAGAGGAGGCCTATAGTGAATAAACAGAGGAGTGGAAATAGAACTTGAGCTTTCTGGTGACTTAGTCACTAAGACATGCACACTTTTAAAAATGTATGTAATCACCATTGAAGTAAAACTTTGGTTATCTCTCAGTGGCCTGATAGGTATGTTATTCTCATCTGGGTGTTTATTTCCTTGTAATTGTTGGAAAAGCAGATCATGGACTTATTTGCCTGGCATTACAAATCTCCCTGGAAGAGTAGACTTAGGGTAAATCCTGTGAGATGTAGATTCAGAAGGATCTACAGGCTGGGCTTAGCCAAGTTAAAATCCATAGGTGAAACTAAACATGTTACCTACAACGATTAGAAAAATAAGTGCTATGGTTTCATAGAACCATTTGTAGAAATGAATGGCACCACAGTCCAAAGGTCAGGATTTTCAGCAACTTGCAGCAGAAAACTTACACTTAATGAAATGTCTTCACTTAGGGTTTTTGTGTCAGTTAATGACTGAGGTCTTTTGTTTCTTTTGTTTTCCTCATGGCAATAAAGTTGAAATTTAGCAAGCTTTCAAAATGAAATTTCTCATAGATTTTATAACCACAGGTTTTAAGTTTTCAACACCTAAATGTGGAACAGAACAATTGAAAACTTAGGGGGAGGGGAAAAGAGAGTTGAGGTCACATGTGGTGTGTATCAAGAGTCAGTGTAAATCAGGAAGGTGTGGTAAGGGGGATTTCCTGTGTTACAGACTTGCTGAAATCATGCTCCCCCACCTTCCATCAGTAAATTCCAAATGAAGGTACTGGCCTTTCTGACACCTTGCAGCGGTAGTTTGCCACTTACCTGACTGAGTTTCCTTCAGAAAGCTTCAAGGAAACTCAGATTGTCAGGTAAGGGGCAAACTTGTCCTTGGAGATAATGTATTCTTTGATTGTGGCAGTTACCTACCTGTAGAATGGGGTCAGCCTAGTACATCTGAGTCTATTCTTTTTATTCCTGCTGTCGCATTCATTTCTGGGTTTCCAGGTACTATAATAACTACCATTTGTTGATCACTTAAGTGTCGCAAGTACTGGACCAAGAACTTTTCAAAGGTGATCAGATTTGGTCTTCATACCCCTATGAGGCAGGTACTATTAATTGTCCCATTTGTTAGTAGCTTACAGAAGTTAATCACTGGTTCCCAACTCTAGCTGTCCATTAGTATTAGCTAGGGGAGCTTTCAAAACTATTGGGGCCAGGCACAGTGGCTAACGCCTGAAGTCACAGAACTTTGAGAGGTTAAACCAGGAAGATTGCTTGAAGCCAGGTGTTTGAGATCAGCCTAGGCAACATAGGGAGACCCCATCTCCAAAAAAATAAAAAAATTAGCTGGGCTTGGTGGCACACATCTGTAGTCCTATCAACTTGGGAGGCTGAGGTAGGAGGATTGCTTTAGCCCGGGAGTGTGAGGCTGCAGGGAGCCATAATCATGTCACTGCACTCCCGCCTGGATGACAGAGTGAGACCCTGTCTCAAAAGCAAACAAACAAACAAAGAGCAGCAGCAGCAGCAGCAGCAGCAGCAGCAGCAGCAGCACACCACCACCACCACCACCACCAACATTGGGTCCTAGGTCAATTCAATCAATCTCTAGGGCAGAGCTTAGGCATTGTGATTTAAAAAAATCTCCCCAGGTGGTTCTAAAGTGCACACCAGGGTAAGAACCTCTGGGTGAAGTGATTTGAACTTCAGCTGGTCTGTAGTGGAGTTCAAATCTAGAGCCCAACTATAGCCAGCTTGAATCTAAAGCCAGGCACAGCCAGCTCTTACAGCAGAAATGCCTTAACTTTTAATGTGCATTTGAGTTGTCAGTGGATCTAGTAAGAAAAAAGATGCTGAATTTCTAACAAACTTCCAGGTGATGCCCTCCTCCTGGCCCCCGGAACCAGGAAGAGGGCATCACGTGAAAGTTTGGAACAGTAAAGCTAATGTTAGTACTATGTTAGCCAGAGGAGAAAATATTCGCTGAAAGGCAGAAAAAACATGGGGAGTTGGGAAGGGTTGCTCATGCATTTTACTTTAGTGATGATGGCAGGGATCACAGGATGATTATATAAATTTCTCTGTGTTTTCCTAAGGCTATCATAGGCTTTCCTAGGGTTTAAATAAACTGTTACGGGTTATTTTTCTATTCTTGAGAATGCTTGGAACTTGAAGACTGTGGTGAAGCTAGCAAAGCTTCACTTGTTCAGGTGTTTTAATCTGTTAGGAAAAGATGTGATTGTAATTAATAAATTGGTCAGTTATCAAACCCTTTCTTCCTGTTCTTAAAGGGGGCTGAAACAGGAGTTCAGATAGGTGAGAAATGATAAGATAACCATACATTTTGACAGTTACATGTTCATTCAATTAAGCACCTACTATGTAGCAGCATTACAATATGCTGTCCTTATAGGATACAAAAATGAATGAGACATTGTCTTGTCCTGACAGAACTTACACTTTAGTGGAAAAAATGACATATAGAGTAGATAATGATATAGTAGAAATATGAACAGGCAATTTATAGAGGAAGAAGCAGTAAACTGTACTTGAAATAGTTGAGGAGGACTTCACCAGACAAATTCACTGTTGTTAGTATCTCTGATTGTTGTAAATGTAAGAGTTTAGGTTATCAGACCATTGCTGAGATTTTTAAAAGTTTCCTCTGCATTTAAGAATGGTTTTATAATTTGGAGATTAAAGGACCAGGTTATTCTCATCAATTACATGCATGACAAATTTTTAGAATTAAATGTATTTTCTTCTGGATAGTAATAATATCAGCAACATTATCAGACTACATTTATTGAGCACTTCCATGATGCTAGGCACTGTGCTAAACACTTTACAAATATGTGTCTTATTTAATCTTCCTTTAAAAACAGCTTTATTGATATAGAATTCACATCATATACAATGCACATGCCATTTAAAGTTTAACATTCAGTGACTTTTATTATAGTTAGAGTTGTGTAGCCATTGTCATAGTCAATTTTAAAACATTTTCATTAGGCCAACAGGAAAACTCACACCTTGGCCATTTCCTTGTAACTTTTCCATCCCAGCCTTAGGCAATCACTAATCTACCTTCTGTCTCTATTGGTTTGCTTATTTTGGATATTTCATATGATGGGAATCATACAATATGTGGCCGTTTGTGACTGACTTAAAAATTTTATTTTACTTTAAATTCCGGGGATACATGTGAAGAAAGTGCAGATTTGTTACATAGTTATATGTGTGTCATGGGGGTTTGCTGCATCTATCAATCTGTCATCTAGGTTTTAAGCCCCCCATGCATTAGCTATTTGTCCTAATGCTCTCCCTCTTCTCGTCCCCCACCCCCGACAGGCCCTGGTGTGTGTTGTTCCCTCCCTGTGTCCATGTGTTCTCATTGTTTAACACCCACTTATGAATGAGAACAAGTTGTGTGTGTTTGGTTTTCTAATCCTATGTTCGTTTGCTGAGGATGGTGGCTTGCAGCTTCATCCATGTCCCTGCAAAGGACATGATTTAATTCCTTTTTTTGGCTGCATAGTATTCCACGGTGTATATGTACATTTTCTTTATCCAGTCTATCATTGGTAGGCCTTTGGGTTGGCTCTAGATGTTCGCTATTGTAAACAGTGCTGTAGTAAACATATGAGTGCATGTATCTCTATAGTTGAATGATTTATAATCCTTTGGGAATATACCCAGTAATAAGATTGCTGTGTCAAATGGTATTTCTGATTCTAGATCCCTGAGGAATAGCTGCACTGTCTTCCACAATGGTTGAACTAATTACATTCCCCTCGACAGTGTAAAAGTGGTCCCATTTCTCCACAGGCTTGCCAGCATCTATTTTTTCTTGACTTTTTAATAATTGCCATTTTGACTGACGTGAGATGATATCTCATTGTAGCTTTGATTTGCATTTCTCTAATGATCAGTGATGTTGAGCTTTCTTTCATATGTTTTTTGGCCACATAAATATCTTCTTTTGAGAAGTGTCTGTTCATATCCTTCACCCACTTTTTGATGGAGTTGTTTTTTTTTCTCATAAATTTGTTTAAGTTCTTCGTAGATTTTGGATATTAGACCTTTGTCAGATGGTTAGATTGCAAATTTTATCTCCCATTTTGTAGGTTGCCTGTTCACTCTGATGATAGTTTCTTTTTCTATGTAGAAGCTCTTTAGCTTAATTAGATCCCATTTGTGTGACTGACTTCTTTAAGTTAAAAAAAGTTTTCAAGGTTAATACTTGTAGCACATATTAGTATTTCATTTCCTTTTATTATGAAATTATATTCTACTGTATGGATATACCTCATTTTGTTTATCCATGTATTACTTTAATGGACTTTTTGGCTCTTATGAATATGGTGCTATGAAAATTTGTATACATTTTCCTTTCTCTTGAGTATATACCACAGAGTAGGAATATATGCTGGGTCATGTGGTAATTCTATCCTTTTTGAGAGAATGACAAACTGTTTTCCCCAATGGCTGTATCATTTTAAGCCAGCAGGGTATGAGGGTGCCAGTTTTTCCACATCCATGTCAACACTTATTATTGGCTTTCTTTATGATTCTTGATATCTTAGTAGGTGTGAAATGATATCTCATCATGGTTTTGATTTTTATTCACTGATGGCTAATAATGTTGAACATCTTGTGCTTTTTGACTATTTGTATATCTGCTTTGGAGAAATGTCTCTTCAGATTCATTGTCCCTTTTTAAATTTGGTTATTTGTCTTTTTATTATTGAGTTGTAAGGGTTTTTCATATATTCTAGATATAAGTCCTTTATCAAATATATGATTTACAAAAGTTTTCTCTCATTCTGTAGGTTGTCTTTTCACTTCCTTGAGCTTGTCTTTTCAAGAACAAATGGTTTTTAATTTCCATGATGTTTCATTTAATTTTCACAATGTCTCTGAGAGGTAGATTCTATTATTATTCCCATTTTGTAAGAGGAAATTGAGCCTCAGAGAGGTTAATTCACTTGCACAAGGCCACATAGATTATAAGGAGCAAAGCCAGGATTTCACTTCTATACTCCCCCACCTCTGCCCATTGGTGAGCAGTTTGACTTGGTATATAATTCTAATGCCTCATTTGAATTTTATTTTCTGAAAAGGTGAACCAAGAGTACAAATATTCAAGGGAAAACATAAGCCTTCTATGGCTCTTAATGGCTCTGGCAGTTGACAATGACATTGTGTAAGATATATGCCTCCAACTGAAATTGTGTGTGTGTGTGTGTGTGTGAATGCGTCAAAGAAAATGGTGTTTTTTGTCAAACACTCAATGAAATATGATGATACTTTCCTTTGGTCATGGACATTATTATCTTGAGCAACAGAGGGATGGAACCTATGGCTAGAAGTGGTCTCTATAATAATTGTGTGATTCTTTATCAGAGACTGTTTATGAAGCAAATCATTAATGTTGAACTTTTTAGAGAATTTTTTTTCTTCTTGTTGAAGTGTAATGACCCAGAATATTTTATTACAAGCATATTTTTCTCTTCTCTGCATTTTGGACTTACCTTAGAAGTCTTATTTTTTCTTAAGATAGAAAAAAAATTCATTCTTATTTTGAAACTCAGTTTTTTTTCTGTAAGAGAACATTTCTTTTAGTTTGAGTATAATGAAGCTTTTTTGATGCAGTGCCAATTCTCTTTCCTACCTGTTTGACTGCACTGCCTTTTGGTATTTTTCACTTTACCTTTGGTCTGTTATTGTCCTATTCCAGGCCTTATGCTAAAATGGTAACCTCCTAATTGGAGTCAGTGGCCCTAATTTCTTTGAAAGGAAGGAAATAAACATTTCCTGGGTAGCTACCCTCTGCAAAGCACTTTATTTATTTGATTAACAAAGACATTCTATGTTATTTACAACATGATGTTTTGAAATACATATACATTGTGGAATGGCTCAGCTGCGCTAATTAACATATTTATTGCCTCACATACTTATCTTTTTTTGTGGTGAGAACACTTAAAATCTATTCTCTTAGTGATTTTAAAGAATATTGTTATGACTTCTGCCAAGATGGCTGAATAGGAACAGATATGGAGAGCAGTTCCCAGCGAGAGCAATGCAGAAGGCAAGTGATCTCTGCATTTCCAGCTGAGGTACCAGGTTCATCTCAATGGGACTGGTTGGACAGTGGGTATAGCCCAAGGAGGGTAAGCCGAGGCAGGTAGGGGCACTGCCTCACCCACGAAGTCCAACTGGCTAGAGGACTCCCTCCTACCCAGTGGAGGCCACTGGGGACTTATCCTGGGCCACTCCAGCACTCCACTTCAGATACTGCGCTTCTCCCATTGTCTTTACAACCTGCAGACCAGGAGATTTTCGCTGGGTCAACAAGTGCTGTGGGTTACCAGCACAAATCAGAGTGGCTGTTTTAGCTGGCGCTGCAGGTTTTGGCTGGCACCTGAAATGCCTAGAAGACAGACCCTCCCACTCTCCACAAAAAAAGGGGAGATGAGGGCAGGGAGCCAAGTGATCTGGCTTGGTGGGTCCCTCCCACATAAAGACCAGCAAACTGAAACCCTCTAGCTTCAGAGTTTCACAGCCAGCACAGCAGTTTGAGCTCAACTCGAGATGATCGAGCTTGTTGGGGGGAAGGGCGTCTGCCACTGCTGAGGCAGTTCTAACTGCACTTGTGTAAACAAAATCATGGATAAGTTTACACAGGAGCTGGACTGAGCCTGTGGCAGCTCATCAGCACCACTGCAGGCAGACTGTGACTAGACTCCCTCCTTGCTGGGCATCTCTGAAAAAAAGTTAGCAGCATGTCAGGAACTTATAAATAAAACCTCATCTTTCTGGGACAGAGCACCTGGGAAAATGGGTGGTTGAGAGCTCTGTGGCAGCATACTTAAACGTCCCTGCCCACTAGCTCTAAAGGGAGCAACGGAGCTCCCAGAACAGCACTTGAGCTCTGATAAGGGACAGACTGCCTTCTCACATGGCTCCCTGACCCCCAAATATCCGAAAAGACACCTCATACAGGAGAGCTCTGGCTGACATCTGGAGGGTACCCTTCTGGGATGAAGCTACCAGAGGAAAGAACAGGTAGCAATCCTTGCTCTTCAGCAGCCCCCAAAGGTGATTCCTAGTCAAGCAGATCTGGAGTGGACCTCCAACAGTCCTTCAGCAGAGGGGCCTGACTGTTAGAAGGAAAACTGAAAAACAGAAAGAAATAGCTTCCACATCAACAGAAAGGATATTCACTCAGGAACCGCTTCCGGAAGTCACCAACTTCAAAGACCAAAGGTAGAAAAATCCATGAAGATGGGAAGACCAGAGAAAAAGGATGAAATGACCAAAACCCAGAATGCCTCTCCTTCTCCAAGGGATTACAACTCTTCACCAGCAAGGGAACAAAACTGGATGGAGAATGAATTTGATGAATTGACAGAAGCAGGCTTCAGAAGATGGGTAATAACAAACTTCTCTGAGCTAAAGGAACATGTTCTAACCCAATGCAAATAAACAAAGAACCTTGAAGAAAGGTTAGATGAAATGTTGACTTGAATAACCAGCTTAGAGAAGAACATAAATGACTTGATGGAGCTGAAAAACACAACACAAGAACTTCATGAAGCTTACGTAAGTTTCAATAGCCAAATTAATCAAGCAGAAGAAAGGATATCAGAGATTGAAATCAACTCAATGAAATAAAATGAGAAGGCCAGACTAGAGAAAGAGTGAAAAGAAATGAACAAAGCCTCCAAGAAATATGGGATTATGTGAAAAGACCTAATCTATGTTTGATTGGTGTACTTGAATGTAATGGGGATAGTGAACTCCAAGCTGGAAAACGCTCTTCAGGATATTATCCAGGAAAACTTCCCCAACCTAGCAACGCAGGCCAACATTCAAATCCAGGAAATACAGAGACCACCACAAAGATATTCCTCAGGAAGAGCAACCCCAAGGCACGTAATCCTCAGATTCACCAGGGTTGAAATGAAGGAAAAAATGTTAAGGGTAGCCAGAGAGAAAGATCAGGTTACCCACAAAGGGAAGCCCATCATACTCACAGCAGATCTCTCAGCAAAAACTCTACCAGCCAGAAGAGAGTGGAGGCCAATATTCACCATCCTTAAAGAAAAGAACTTTCAACCCAGAATTTCATATCCAGCCAAACTAAGCATCATAAGTGAAGGAGAAATAAAATCCTTTACAGACAAGCAATTGCTGAGAGATTTCATCACCACCAGGCCAACCTTACATGAGCTTCTGAAGGAAGTACTAAACATGGAAAGGAACAACCAGTACCAGCCACTCCAAAAATGTACCAAATGGTTAGGACCATTGACACAATGAAGAGACTGCATCAACTGTCAGGCAAAACAACAAGCTAATATCAAAATGGCAGGATCAAATTCACACAAAACAATATTAACCTTAAATGTAAATGGGCCAAATGCCCCAATCAAAAGACACAGACTGGCAAATTGGATAAAAAGTCAAGACCCTATGGTGTGCTGTATACAGGAGACCCATCTCACGTGCAAAGACACACATAGACTTAAAGGGATTGAAGAAGGTTTACAAGCAAATGGAGAGCAAAGAAAAGCAGGAGTTACAATCCTAATCTCTGATAAAATGGACTTTAAACCAACAAAGATCAAAAGAGACAAGGGCATTACATAATGGTAAAAGGATCAATGCAACAAGAAGAGCTAACTATCCTAAATATATATGCACTCAATACGAGAGCACCCAGATACATAAAGCAAGTTCTTAATGACCTACAAAGAGACTTAGACTCCCACACAATAATAATGGGAGACTTTAACATTCCACTGTCAATATTAGACAGATCAATGAGACAGAAAATCAACAAGGATATTCAGGACTTGAACGCAGATCTGGACCAAGCAGACCTAATAGACATCTACAGAACTCTCCACCCCAATCCACAGAATATACATTCTTCTCAGCACCACATCACACTTACTCTAAAATTGACCACATAATTGGAAGTAATTCACTCCTCAGCAAATGCAAAATAACGGAAATTATAACAACCAGTCTCTCAGACCACAGTGCAATCAAATTAGAACTGAGGCATGAGAAACTCAGCCAAAACCACACAACAACATGGAAACTGAACAACTTTCTCCTGAATGACTCCTGGATAAATAATGAAATGAAGGCAGAAATAATGATATTCTTAGAAACCAATGAGAATTAAGACACAACGTACCAGAATCTCTGGGACACATTTAAAACAGTGTCTAAGAGGGAAATTAGTATCAATAAATGGCCACATGAGAAGTGAGGAAAGATCTAAAATTGACACCCTTTCATCACAATTAAGAAAACTAGAGGAGCAAGATCAAACAAATTAAAAAGCTAGCAGAAGACAAGAAATAACTAAGATCAGAGCAGAACTGAAGGAGACAGAGATTCAAAAAACCCTTCAAAAACTCAATAAATCCAGAAGCTGGTTTTTTGAAAAGATTAACAAAATAGATAGACTGCTAGCCAGACTAATAAAAAAGAAAACAGAGAAGAATCAAATAGATGCAATAAAAAATAATAAAGGGGATATCTCCACCGATTCCACAGAAATACACACTACCATCAGAGAATACTACAAACAACTCTATGCGTGTAAATCATTAAATCTAGAAAAAATGAATAAAGTCCTGGACACTACACCCACCCAAGAGTAAACCAGGAAGAAGTTGAATCCCTGAATAGATCAATATCAAGGTCTGAAGCTGAGGCAGTAATCAATAGCCTACCAACCAAAAAAAGTCCAAGTCCAGATGGATTCACAGCTGAATTCTACCAGACTTACAAAGAGGAGCCGGTACCATTCCTTCTGAAACTATTCCAAACAATAAAAAAAGAGGGAATCATCCCTAACTCATTTTATGAGACTAACATCATCCTGATACCAAAACCAGGCTTAAAAACAACTTAAAAACAAAATTACAGGTCAATATTCATGATGGGCATTGATGCAAAAATCTTCCATAAAATACTCGCAAATCCAATATAACAGCACATCAAAAAGCTTATCCATTGTGATCAAGTAGGCTTCATCCTGGTGATGCAAGCCTGGTTCAACATATGCAAACCTATAAATGTAATCCATCACATAAACAGAACCAAAGACAAAGCCACATGATTATCTCAATAGATGTGGAAAAGGCCTTTGAGAAAATTCAATAGCCCTTTATGTTAAAAACTCTCAATAAACTAGGTATCGATGGAACGTATCAAAAAATAATAAAAGATATTTACGACAAACCCACAGCCAATATCATACTGAATGGGCAAAAACTGGAAGCATTCCCTTTGAAAACTGTCACAAGACAAGGATGCTCTCTCTCACTGTTCGTATTCAACATAATATTGGAAGTTCTAGTCAGAGCAATCAGGCAAGGAAAAGAAATAAAGGGTATTCAATTAGAAAAGGAGGAAGTCAAATTGTCTCTATTTGCAGATGACATGATTATGTATTTAGAAGACCCCATCGTCTCAGCCCAAAATCTCCTTAAGCTGATAAGCAACTTCAGCAAAATCTCAGGATACATAATCAATGTGCAAAAATCACAAGCATTCCTATACACGAATAACAGACAAACAGAGAGCCAAATCATTAGTGAACTCCCATTCACAATTGCTACAAAGAGAACAAAATACCTAGGAATACAACTAACAAAGGATGTGAAGGACCTCTTCAAGGAGAACTACAAACCGTTGCTCAAGGAAGTAAGAGAGGACACAAACAGATGAAAAAAACATTCCATGCTCATGGTTAGGAAGAGTCAATATTGTGAAAATGGCCCTACAGCCCAAAGTAATTTATAGATTCAATGCTATCCCTATCAAGCTACAATTGACTTTTTTCACAGAACTGGAAAAAACTACCTTAAATTTCATGTGGAACCAAAAAAGAGGCTGCATAGCCAAGACAATCCTAAGCAAAAAGAACAAATCTGGAGGCATCACGCTACCTGACTTCAAAGTATACTACAATGCTACAGTAATCAAAACAGCATGGTACTGGTACCAAAACAGAGATATAGACCAATGGAACAGAACAGAGACCTCAGAAGTAATGCCACACATTTACAACCATCTGATCTTTGACAAACCTCACAAAAACAAACAATGGGGAAAGGATTCCCTGTTTAATAAATGGTGTTGGGAAAACTGGCTAGCCATGTGCAGAAAACTGAAACTGGATTCCTTCCTTACACTTTATACAAAAATTAACTCCAGATGGATTAAAGATTTAAACATAAGACCTAACACCATAAAAACCCTAGAAGAAAACCTAGGCAATACCATTCAGGACATAGACATAGGCAAGGACTTCATGACTAAAACACCAAAAGCAATGGCAACGAAAGCCAAAATAGACAAATGGGATCTCATTAAACTCCAGAGTTTCTGCACAGCAAAAGAAACATTCGTTAGAGTGAACTGGCAGCCAACAAAATGGGAAAAACGTATGGTAGGTACAACAGTTAATTTTATGCAGCTATGATTTAATACTGCATTTTATATTTGTTTACATTTCTCTTGACCATGAATTGGCATGTCCAGTCTGTGTTTGTGTAAGTTTTGATATTATTATTTTTTTGTGGATCATATGAAATCCAAGAAAATGAGCTATTTATAAAAAGTTATTCATACCAGATCTGGTCTAGTTTTTAATTTTTAAATTTTATTTTAGATTCAGGAGGTACATGTGCTTGTTTGTTACATGAGCATATTACATCCTGGTAGGGACTGGGCTTCTAGTGTACCCAGTACCCAAATAGTGAACATTGTATCTAATAAGTAATTTTTTAGCCCTGGCTTCCCTCCCACCTTCCCTACTTTTGGAGTTCTTGGTGTCTATTATTTACACCTTTATGATGAAGTGTACCCATTGTTTAACTCCCACTTGTAAGTGAGAACATGCAGCATTTGGTTTTCTGTTTCTGAGTTAGTTCACTTAGGATAATGGCCTCACCTCTATACATGTTGTTACGGAAAACATTTCATTCTTTTTTATGGCTGCAAAATTTTGATAAATATTAACTCTTATAAAGTTTTGCATATATTTCATGGCAGTAAATGATAACATATACTGCTATCTACATATATTTTTTGAATTCATTCCATACTTAACATATTCTTTTTTTCAATATTTCTATGCTATGCAGTTCATCTGCAACTTTTTTCAAATTGTTCCAAATCTCTAAAAAATGGTTCAATATATTTATTCAAGAAATCTGCATATAGGTAAACCCAGGGAGTTTACAGGGTGCTGGTGATGGGCCTACTGTATTTTTTTGAGGTTTGTTGAGCTTCCTTAAAACAATTACTTTAAATTATTTATCAGGCAGTTTATACATCTCCATTTCTTTGGAGTCAGCTATTGGGAAATTATTGTGTTCTTTCAGTGGTGTTAATGTTTCCTAGGTTTTTCTTGCTTCTTGTTACCTTACATTGATGTCTGTGCATTTTGTGAAGTGTGAACTTATTTCAGTTTTTACAGACTGATTTTGTCTAGGAAAGCCCTTAAGCAGTGAGCCAATCTATAGATTCAGGGAGGATTTCTGGCATGGTCCATGGATGGACTTGCTGCTGGAATCATCAGGCAGGCTGGCCTGGTTCCTGTCAGCAGGTGTGTGGACCTGGCACTTGGTTACATGGGGTTAGACCTGGAGCCTGGATCTACTCAGGAGGTTCTGTTGTTTGGGTTTGTGGGATTGGGCCTGGAACCTAGGTTTTTGAAGGCATGCCTGGGACCTGTATGAATGGGCATCTGCCTGAAGTTGGGGTCCAATGTAGGAGACCTGGCACTGGTATGGGCCTTGACCTGGATTATACAGGGGCTGAAAATGTGCTGGGATGTGCCTGGCTCCTGGATCCACTGGGATAGGCCTGGAGTTTTTGTCTATAAGTGCTGGCCTATAGCCTGGATTTGTAGGGGTGGTCCTGGAACCTTGGCCTGTGGGGGTCAGGTATGTCACCAGGGTCTCCTGGAGTGGGCCTGGACCCTTGGGCCTGGGGGAGGAAGCCTGGCTTCTGGGTTTGTGGCTATTGGCCTGGAGCCTGAGATTATGGGTGCTAATCTGGTTATGGAACTGTGGGTGCTGGCCTTGGAGCCTGTGGCCATGAGGACTATCCTGGAGACTGGGTCCACTGGGGCCAGTCTGGAGATTCAGTATGTGGGTGCTGGCTTGGATGGTAGGTTTTTGAGGGCTGGCGTCAGTCTTGGGCCCGGAACCTGGGCTCATATGGAGCTCCTGAAGCTTGTGTCTGTGGTGGCCATTTTAGTGCTGGAGTCTGTTGGGATGGGCCTGGATCCTGGGTCTGACTGAGCAGTACTGGATTCTTGTTCTGCTGGAGTAGGGTGCTGCAGGGATTGGCCTGGCATTGGGTGGGCCTGGAGCCCGTGTCCACAGCTATTAGCCTGGTACATGAGGCCAGGGTTGCTAACCTGGTTTGGATGGTCTGAAACCTGAAGTAATTGGAATCTGAGACCACAGGGGCTGGCCAGGTGTTTGGTAGGGCGTGAGCCTGCCTACAGATTGGGTTTGAGAGTGCTGGCCTCATGACTAGGGCTGCAGGGAGCCATGCTGGAGTTGGGAATTGTCTAGGATCTGGCCTAAGTAGGGCTATCCTCACCCTGGGGGCAGGCCTGTAGTCTGAGTCTCTGGGGGCTGCCTGTTGCTAGGGTTGGGCCAGCCTAGAGCTGAGGCTAATCTAAAGCCTGGGACCGCTGGGGTCATCCTTGTGGTGGGGTGGGCCTGGAGACTGAATCTTCTAGGCAGGCCAAGAGCTGGTGCTGCAGGATATGACTTGGCATTAGGGAAGATTTGGAGGCTCATTCTGGGGCCATGGGGGACTGTCCAGCACTGGAGTTTACTGAGGAGGTCCCAGTTTTGGGGTCCAAGTAGAAGTGATTGCCCACTTTCTTCTCTTTCCCACATGCAAAGGCTATCTTTCTCCATGATGTGCTGCCTAGAATTGTGGGAGGCATGACATGGGTAAAATTGTCCCTCAGTGTGTCTTTTCTTATTTTTTGTTCTATACCCAGGTGCTGTAATCTCTCACCTAGTTTTCTTAGCTATTGTGAAGGTTCATTTGTGTGCGGTTAGTTGTTCAAATGGATGTGTCTATAGGGGTGATGAGTGCTGGAAAGTCTTATTCTACTATTTTGCTGACATCTGGCTGGGACTCTGCCTTATATTTTATCTCATTTACTCCTCACAACTACCCTACTAAGCAGGTTTCCAAATACCACCATTTAATTCATTTTAAAATTGATACATAATAGATGTAGATATTTTGAGGGTATATGTGATAAAGATATGTTTTAAAGATGAGGAAACTGAAGTTCAGCCAGAGTTGAATAACTTGTCCCAGCTTTACAACTAGGATTTGAGAGTTAGTGCTAATGATTCTAAAATCTGTCATTTTCAACAATACCTGGTTACTCTCACTACATTTAAGAGTATCATCATTTTTAGTTTAGTTATGAATACATATGGTTGATCAGAAATGCTTGCATACTTAGACTGAATTTCTGAATACTCTTATACATTTAAAAGTCAAATAGGGGCTAATGATCCTCTTAGTATAAAATAATAAAGCCTGAGGATTTGCTCTACATTTCATTGTTTCTGTTCCTGGTATCTCTGCTCTTGAGTATATCGTGGTGTTTCAAAAATCACTATATGTATCTGATATCTCTATCTATCTCTATCTATCTATATATCTATTTATATATCACATGTGAGGAGGGTATTGATCCTATTCTGACCTGGCAGTGGATTTACTTTGTTACTTCCAGCACCTGGCTTGCTCTTCCAGTGATCTCATTTTATTTACTAGAATAGGAGGGGGCTGTGGTTAAAGACCCTGATGATATTGTGGTGGGCTAATGAGTTACCAACATGGAGTATGGTGTTATGCTTATCTGGCACTTTTCGTTTTTTGGGAGTTGGAAGGGCTCTGGAAAAAACTAGGAGTCTAGGCTGAGAAATAAAGTTTTCTTGGAAATGAAGGAATATAGGATGAATTTTTGTTTTATGCATATTAACCTTTGATCCATTTTCTGAGGTTTTTAGTCATAATCAGGAGTATTTGGAAAGGAAGGAGTACTCTTGTTCATGTTTCACAAAGTGCCTAATATTTGGAAATTGTAAGTCACAGGTAATAATCATGTGTCATTGGGCAAATCCCATTTCCAATATACCAACATAATTTGAGAACCAGTTGTAAAAGACTTTCCTGGAAAAATTAAGTTGGGGGGGTCAGATTGTGGAGGACTGTCTGAGACTTAGCTTTATAATTAAGGGGGTTTGATTTTTCTTTAAGCAATAGGGAGTCAAAGAAGGATTGTGACTAAGAAAATTATGTGTGATATTTTAGAAAGATTTATCTCATGGCTCCTCAGAGGACAGAATAGTGGTGTAGATGCCTAGCTTAGAAGGACCAAAGAGGCTAGTGAAGATATTCAGGAGTGAGATGAGCATGATTACATTAGTGAAGCAGCAGTGGAAAAGAAAGGGATAGTTAGGGACTCATTACAAAGGAAAAATTGACAGAATAGGGTAATAGATTTGATATGGATATAATATCCTTTGCAATTATTTGTATTTGAGTTGCAATATGAAAGGGAGACATTTGTATTTTTTTTTCTGGAAAATTTACTGGGACCAAATAATGCTTATAAACTGAAGAGTTTAACATGAGCATAGGTCAAACTGAATTAAAAAAAAATCAGTCCAGAGGCCAGGTGCAGTGGTTCACGCCTGTAATCCCAGCACTTTGGGAGGCCCAGGCAGGTGGATCACAAGGTCAGGAGATCAAGACTACCCTAGCTTAAACAGTGAAACCCCATCTCTACTAAAAATTAGCTGAGCGTACCTGTAGTCTCAGCTACTGGGGAGGCTGAGGCAGGAGAATCACTTTAACCAGGGAGGCAGAGGTTGCAGTGAGCTGAGAGCGCACTGCTGCACTCCAGCCTGGGCAACAGAGCGAGACTCCATCTAAAAATCCAAAAAAATTCATTGCAGAGCAGAATTTTGGCTTTGTTAAACCAACTGAAAGCAATTCACTTTTCTGCTTTTACTTATTTATTCTTTTTGCCTGAGTCCTCTCCTAAAAGCCAAAATGCAGGCAGACAATTGATAGTTGAAAAAATGGTTTCCAAGTATGGGTACATGGGCAGGAAGTACTTTTGTATGTGAACTTCCTTCTTATACAGCTATATATGACATACCAGTATGACAGATATGTATGAATCTAGTTAATATAGTGGGGAAAAAATCTTTCTGTAGCTAATAATGTGCTCTTAAACCTACCCTGTTTTCTTACAATTAAATGTTCTTACTTACAAATAAGGACTAGGCGAGTGAATAGCCCAGTTACTTGTCATCATCATCATTGTCATCTATTTTATTATTGATGATATTTATTAAAACATTTAATATGAACCAGACATTGTATTCATATTATACATATCATTTTATTTAATTATTGTAACCATCTTATGAGGTGGATACTATTTTTATTATTGCACAAATGAGGAAGTTTAAACTGAAAGATATCAAATAACTTGTTGAAGGTTGTACTGCTAATAAGTTTCAGAGCTAGGACTGGAACTCAGATCACTTGACCCCAAATCTCTACTATATCTGCTAAAACACTTCCAGGTACCTCTTTAGCAGAAACGTGGGGAGCATCAGTTTTAGAACTATAAAACTTGCATCCTAATATTATTGTACTTCCTAAAGAGAAATCTGGTTATAGGGACAAAGTTACTTATAAAATGTTTGATGTCATGATTCCAGGTGCCCATCACTTCGCTACATACAGACCACATTTCATTCAGGCAGTTACTAATAGTAATGGGTCACTATCTGCCGAGGTAATTTTTTTTTATTGTGGTAAAAAAACACATAACATAAAATTTACCATTTTCAACTAATAAATGTATTCAGTAAAGTTGTAGATAAAAAAATCAGCATACGAAAATCAGTTGCATTTCTTAACACTGACATTGAACTATCTGAGAAGGAAATAAAACAATTCCATTGACAATAGCATCAAAGAGAGCAAAACATTTAGGAATAAACTTAAGGAGGTGAAAGACTACTATGCTGAAGACAATAAAACATTGATGAAAGTATTGAAGAAGACACACATGAATGGAAAGATGTCACATGTTCATGGGTTAGAAAAATTAATATTTTTAAAGTGTCCATACTACTGAAAGAGATCCACAGATTCAATGCAATCCCGATTAAAATCTCAATGGCTATTTTTTTTTTTCTTAGCAGAAACAGAGAAAACAATTCTAAAAATCCATCGGAATCACAAAAGACCTTGAAATGCCAATGCATTCTTGAGAAAGAACAAAGCTGGAGGCATATGTCCTTATTTCAAAATGTATTACAGAGCTACAGTAATTAAACCAGTTTAGTAAGGGCATAAAGACAAACATAGACCATAGGAACATAATTGAGAGCCCAGAAATAAGCCCATATATATATGATATATAAATGATCTTTGACAAGGGTGCCATAAATATACAATTGGAAAATGACAGTCCTTTCAACAAGTGATGTTGGGAAAACTGGATATCTGCATGCAAAAGAATGAAATTGGACCCTTATTTTACACCATACACAAAAATCAAGCAAAAATGGACTAAAGACTTAAATGTAATACCTGAAACTGTATAACTCCTAGAAGAAAGAAAATGAAGGGGAAGAGCTCCCTTACATCAATTTTGGCAATGATTTATTGGTATGACACCCAAAACACAGGGAACAAAAGCAAAAATAGACAAGTGGGAATACGTCAAGCTAAAAAATTTCTGTACAGCAAAAGAAACAGTTAACATTGTGAAAAGACAACTTATAGAATTGGAGAAAATATTTGCATATTACATATTACATATGTAATATTACATATTACATATGTAATAAGGGATTAGCATCCAAAATATAAATGATTTTTTTCAAATCAATAACAAAAAACCTAATAACTTGATTTTTAAAAAGACAAAGGACTTGAATAGATATTTCTCCAAAGAAGACATACAGATGGCCAACAAGTGTAAGAAAATATGCTCAGTATCACTAATCATCAGGGAAATGCAAATTAAACCATAGTGAGGTATCACTTCATACCTGTTAGAATAGCTATTATTTTAAAAATGATAATTGTTGGTGAGGATGTGGTGAAACTGGAACCCTTTTATACTACCAATGGAAATGCAAAATGGTGCAGCCACTGTGTAAAATAGTATAGAAGTTCCTCAAAAAATTAAAATACTCTGTGATCCAGAAGTCCTCTTTATCCAAGAGAATTGAAATTAAGATCTCAAAGAGATATATGCACTCCCATGTTCCTTGCAACGATATTCACAGTAGTTAAGATGGGAAACAACCTAAATGTCCATTGATGGATTAATGAATAAAAAATGTGGTATATATAGACAATGTCTTAGAAGGAAGTTTTGTCATATGTGACAACATGCCACTGTCACTCCAGCCTGAGTGACAGAGTGAGACAATGTCTCAAAAAAAAAAAAAAGGAAAAAGAAAAAAAGGATATATCTCTCCGTCTTCTTGTCTTCTTTACCTTCATCAGACTTATATTTTATATTATTATTTCTATATTACATTTACATGTTATTTTACTATTTGCTAAGTGCTTTGGATATATGTGTCATTTAATTAAAAATTTTTTTTCAGGTCAGTACTCATTCTTTTCTTAGCAGTATTATTTATTTCGTTTTCTTTTTATTTATTTTTAATTTTAATTTTTGTATACATGGTGTATATATTGTGGGGTACATGAGATGTTTTGATATAGGCATGCAATGTGAAATAAGCACATAATGGAGAATGGGGTATCCATCCTCTCAAGCATTTCTCCTTTGAGTTACAAACAGTCCACATACACTCTTAAGTTATTTTAAAATGTACAATTTATTATTTATTGTAATCACCCTATTGTGCTATCAAACAGTAGGTCTTATTTGTCCTTTACGTTTTTTTTGTACCCATTAACTATCTCACCTTCCCACCAACCCCCCAAAGACTCTTCCTAGCCTCTGGTAACAATCCTTCTGCTATGTCCATGAGTTTAATTGTTTGAATTTGTTAGATCCCACAAATAAGTGAGAACATGCAATATTTGTCTATCTGTGCCTGGCTTATTTCATTTAATATAATGATTTCTAATTCCATCCATGGTTTTGCAAATGACCGAATCTCATTCCTTTTTATGGCGGAATAGTACTTCATTGTGTATATGTACCACATTTTCTTTATTCACTTATCTGTTGATGGATACTTAGGTTGCTTCCAAATCTTAGTTGTTGTAAACAGTGCTGCAACAAACACAGGAGTGCAGATATCTTTTTGATATAATGATTTGCTTTTTGAGGGGGGATATATACCCAGTAGTAGGATTGCTGGATAGTATGGTAGCTAAATTTTCAGTTTTTTGAGGAACCTCCAAACTGTTCTCTCTAGTGGTTGTACTAATTTACATTTGCACCAGCAATGCACAAGGATTTCCTTTTCTGCACATCCTTGCCAGCGTTTGTTATTGTCTGTCTTTTGGATATAAGCCATTTTAACTGGGATGAGTTGATAGCTCATTGTAGTTTTGATTTGCATTTCTCTGATGATCAGTGATGTTGAGCACCTTTTCATATGCCTGTTTGCCATTTGTACGTCTTCTTTTGAGAAATGTCTGTTGAAATCTTTTGCCCATTTTTTGATCAGATTGTTAGATTTTTTTTCCTGTAGAGTTTGTTTGAGCTTCTTATGTATTCTAGTTATTAATCCCTTGTCAGATGGGTAGTTTGCAAATGTTTCTCTCACTCTGTGGGTAGTCTCTCTTCACTTTATTGGTTGTATCCTTTGCTCTGCATAAGCTTTTTAACTTGATGTGATCCCATTTATTCATTTTTACTTTGGTTATCTGTGCTTGTGGGATATTACTCGAGAATTTTTTGCCCAGACTAATGTCCTAGAGATTTTCTCTAATATTTCCTTTTAGTAGTTTCATAAAGTCTTAGATTTAAATCTTTAATTCATTTTGATTTGATTTTTGTGTACAATAAGAGATAGGGACCTAGTTTTATTCTTCTGCATATGGATATCCATTTTTCCCAGCACCACTTATTGAAAAGACTGTTCTTTCTCCAATGTATGTTCTTTGTACCTTTGTTGAAAATGAGTTCATTGTAGATGTATGTACTTATTCCTGGGTTCTCTATTCTGTCCACTGATCTATGTGTCTGTTTTTATGCCACCACTATGCTGTTTGGGTACTATACTTCTGCAATATAATATGAAGCCAGGTAATGTGATTCCTCCAGTTTTGCTATGTTTTCCTAAGGATAGTTTGGGCTATTCTTGGTCTTTTGTGGTTCTATTTAAATTTTAGGATTATTTTTTCTATTTTGATGAAAAATGCCATTGATATTTTGATAGGGATTGCATTGAATCTGTAGATTGCTGTGGGTAGAATGGACATTTTAACAATATTGATTCTTCCAATTCATGAACATGGAATATCTTTCCATTTTTATGGTGTCCTCTTAAATTTCTTTCATTAATGTTTTATAGTTTTTTACTTCTGTTAAGTTTATTTCTAGATGTTTTATTTTGTTTCTTGGTATTGTAAATGAGATTACTTTCTTGATTTCTTTTTCACATTGTTTGTTGTTACCATATAGAAATTCTAGTGATTTTTGTATGTTGATTTTGTATACTGCAACTTTACTGAATTTATCAGTTTTAATAGTTTTTTAGTGGAGTCTTTGGGTTTTTCTAAATGTAAGATTATATCATCTGTGAACAAGGATAATTTGACTTTTTCTTTTTCAATTTTGCGCTCCCCCCCTTTTTTTTCTCTCGTCTTATTGCTGTAGCTAGAACTTCCAGTACTATGTTGCATAGCAGTGGCGTAATTGGGTGTACTTGCCTTGTTCCATACCTTAGAGGAAAGGCCCATTCAGTATAATACTAGCGGTGGTTCTATTGTACATGGCTTTTATTGTATTAAAGCATGTTCCTTGCATACATAGTTATTTGAGGGTTTTTATCATGCAGGGATGTTGAATTTATCAAATGCTTTTTAAGCATCAGTTGAAATGATCTTTTTTTTTTTTTTGGGTCCTGCTTTCTGTTGACATGATTTATCATACTGATTGATTTGTCTATGTTGAAACATGCTTGCATCCCTGAGATAAATCCCACTTGGTCAGAGTCAATGATCTTTTTAATGTGTTGTTAATTTGGCTTGGTCGAATCTCATTGATTCTTGCAACAATGTTCATAAGGAATTTTGACCTGTAGTTTTCTTTTTTTAATTTGTCTTTTTCTGGTTTTGATATTAGGGTAATCCTGGCCTTGTAGAGGTCCTTCTCTATTTTTCAGAATAGTTTGAGCAGGATTGGTATTTGTTTTTCTTTAAATGTTTAGTAAAATTCAGCAGTGAAGCCATTGGATCCAGGCTTCTTTGCTGGGAGACCTTTTATTACCATTTTGATCTCATTATCTGTTATTGGTCTGTTCAGGTTTTGCATTTTTTTTCATGGTTCAATCTTGGTGGGTTGTATGTGTTCATTTCTTCTAGGTTTTCCAATTTATTGGCATGTAGTTTCTCGAGTAGCCTCTAATGATCTTTTGAATTTCTGCAGTATCAGTTGTAATGTCTTATTTTTCATCTCTGATTGTATTTATTTGGGTCTTCTTCTTTTTTGAAATCTGGCTAAAGATTTGTTGATTTTGTTTGTCTTTTTAGAAAATGAACTTTTTGTTTTGTCTATTCTTTGTATTTTTTTGTTTCAGTTTCATTTATTTTTGCTCTGGTCTTTATTATTTCTTTTTTTCTATTGATTTTGGGTTTGGTTTGCTCTTGCTTTTACAGTTTGTTAAGGTACATCATTAGATTGTTTATTTGAAGTTTTTCTGCACACACACACACACATATATTATTGCATTTTAGGTTCTGGGGTACATGTGAAGAATATACAGTATTGTTGCATAGGTACATACATGCAACATAGACCTATACATGGCAATGTAGTTTGCTGCCTCCATCCCCATTACCTATATCTGGCATTTATCCCCATGTTATCCCTCCCCAACTCCCTACTCCCCACTGTCCCTCCCCTAGTCCCACCGACAGACCTCATTGTGTGATGCTCCCCTCCCTGTGTCCATGTGTTCTCATTGTTCAACACCCACCTATGAGTGAGAACATGCAGTGTTTGATTTTCTGTTCCCGTGTCAGTTTGCTGAGAATGATGGTTTCCAGGTTCATCCATGTCCCTACAAAGGACACAAACCATCATTTTTTATGGCTGCATAGTATTCCATGGTGTATATGTGCCACATTTTCCCTGTCCAGTCTATCATTGATGGGCATTTGGGTTGGTTCCTGGTCTTTGCTATTGTAAACAGTGCTGCAATGAACATTCGTGTACACGTGTCCTTATAGTAGAACGATTTGTAATCCTTTGGATATATACCCAGTAATGGGATTGCTGGGTCAAATGGAATTTCTATTTCTAGGTCCTTGAGGAATCGCCACCCTGTCTTCCATAATGGTTGAACTAACTTACACTCCCACCAACAGTGTAAAAGTGTTCCTGTTTCTCTACATCCTCTCCAACAGCTGTTGTCTCCAGATTTTTTTTCTTTTTTTTTTAAAGAAAGAAAGAGAAAGAAAGAAAGGAAGAAAGGAAGGAAAGAAAGAAGGAGAAAGAAAAAGAAAAGAAAGAAAAGAAAGAAAGAAAGGAAGGAAGGAAGAAAGAAAAAAGAAAAGAGAGAAAGAAAGAAAAGAAAGAGGAGAGACAAAGAGGGAGAGAAAGAGGGAGAGAGAATGGGAGTCTTGCTCTATTGCCCAGGCTGGAATGCAGTGATGTAATCATAGCTCAGTGCAGCCTCAAACTCCTCACCTCAAGCCACCCTTTCACCTCAGGCCACCCTACCAAGTATCTGAGCCTACAGGCATGCACCTCTGTGCCAGGCTAATCTAAAATAAAAATTTCATTTTCTTTTTTTTTTTTTAAACTGTTTTCTAAAGTGACTATCTTGTTTTGTATTTCCACCAGAAACACATGAGTTTTGCTCCAGTTGTCCCATATATTCACCAGCATGTTGTATTATCAGTTGTTTTATTTTAGCAATTTTAAAAGGTGTATAGTAGCCTCTTAATTTGATTTTATTTTGCACTTCTCTAATGAGCTATGATGCTGAGTATCTTTTCTTTCTTTTTTTTGTGTGATTATTTTAATTTAATATAAATTAAATTAAACATTTAATTTCTCAGTTGCACTAATCACGTTTCAGAGGCTCAAAGGCCACATGTAGTTAGTGGCTATCTTATTGGATGGCACAGATTATCAAACATTTCCTTTATTGCAGAAACTTCTGCTAGACAATAGGATGCCTTAGCTAAAGTCATGAGTTCTTTCACAGCAGAATTCATGGCTAATCTTCAGTAGGAATAGAGGAATTTTATAAGACTATAACATTTAGTCCTAAAGCATTCAAAGTCCAATTTTTTCATTCCATGTTACAGTTACAAGTTTCTCTAGTTTTGATTTAAAAATTACCTGACCATATTTGCTATCTCCCCAACTAAGCTGGAAGCCTTTTAAGAATGGAGTCATATTTTATCCAATTTGCCGGTCTGTGTCTTTTGATTGGGGCATTTAGTCTTTTTACATTTAGAGTTAATATTGATATGTGTGAATTTGATACTGCCATTTAAAGCTAGCTGGCCATTTTGCCCATTAGTTAATGTAGATCCTTCATTATGTTGATGCTCTTCACCTTTTGGTATGCTTTTAGAGTGGCTGGTACTAGTTGTTCCTTTCCATGTGTAGTGCTTCTTTTAGGAGCTCTTGCAAAGCAGACCTTGTGGTGATGAAATCTCTGAGTACTTGCTTGTTCACAAAGGATTTTATTTTTCCTTCACTTATGAAGCTTAGTTTGGCTGGATATGAAATTCTGGGTTGAAAGTTCTTTTCTTTAAGGATGGTGAATATTGGCCCCCACTCTTTTCTGTCTTGTAGGGTTTCTGCTGAGAGATCTGCTGTGAATCTGATGGGCTTCCCTTTGTGGGTAACCCGACCTTTCTCTCTGGCTGCCGTTAGCATTTTCTCCTTCATTTCAACCCTGGTGAATCTGACGATTATGTGCCTTGGGGTTGCTCTTCATGAGGAATATCTTTGTGGTGTTCTCTGTATTTCCTGGACTTGAATATGGTTGTATATGTGTGGTGTTGCCTCTGAGGCCTCTGTTCTGTTCCATTGGTCTACATCTCTCTTTTGGTACTAGTACGATGCTGTTTTGATTACTGTAGCCTTGTAGTATAGTTTGAATTCAGGTAGTGTGATGCCTCTAGTTCTTTTTGCTTAGAATTGACTTGGCTATGTGGGCTCTCTTTGGTTCCATATGAAGTTTAAGGTGTTTTTTTCCAGTTCTGTGAAGAAGGTCATAGGTAGCTTGATGGGGATAGCATTGAATCTATAAATTACTTTGGGCAGTATGGCCATTTTCACAATATTGATTCTTCTTAACCATTAGTATGGAAGGTTTGTCCATCTGTTTGTGTCCTATCGTATTTCCTTGATCAGTGGTTTGTAGTTCTCCATTAAGAAGTCCTTTACGTCCTTTGTCAGTTGTATTCCTAGGTATTTTATTCTCTTTGTAGCAATTATGAATGGCAGTTCATTCTTGATTTGACTCTCTTTAAGTCTGTTATTGGTGTATAAAAATGCTTGTGATTTTTGCACACTGATTTTGTATCCAGAGACTTTGCTGAAGTTGCTTATCAGTTTCAGGAGATTTTGGGCTGAGATGATGGGGTCTTCTAAATATACAATCATGTCGTCTGCAAATAGAGACAATTTGACTTCCTCCTTTCCTAATTGAATACCCTTTCTTTCTTTTTCTTGCCTAATTGCTCTGGCTAGAACTTCCAATACTATATTGAATAGGAGTGGTGAGAGAGGGCATCCTTGTCTAGTGCCAGATTTCAAAGGGAATGCTTCCAGTTTTTGCCCATTCAGTATGATATTGGCTGTTGGTTTGTCATAAATAGCTTTTGTTATTTTGAGATACATTCAATCAATACCTAGTTTATTGAGGGTTTTTAGCATAAAGGGCTGTTGAATTTTGTCAAAGGCCCTCTCTGCATCAGTTGAGATAACCATGTGGTTTTTGTCATTGGTTCTGTTTATGTGGTGAATTATGTTTATTGACTTTCATATGTTGAACCAGCCTTGCCTCCCAGGATGAAGCCTACTTGATTGTGATGGATAAGCTTTTTGATGTGCTGTTGCAATCAGTTTGCCAGTATTTTATTGAAGATTTTTGCATCTATGTTCATCATGGATATTGGCCTGAAGTTTTCTTTTCTTGTTGAGTCTCTGCCGGGTTTTGCTATCAGGATGATGTTGGTCTCATACAATGATTTGGGGAGGATTCCCTCTTTTTGTATTGTTTGGAATAGTTTCAGAAGGAGTGGTACTAGCTCCTCTGTGTATGTCTGTTAGAATTCGTCTGTGAACCCATCTGGACCTGGGCTTTTTTTGGTTGGTAGATGATTAATTTCTGCCTCAACTTCAACTCTTGTTATTGGTCTATTCTGGGTTTTGAATGCTTCGTGGTTTAGGCTTGGGGGGGCTGGTGCAGGTGTCCAGGAATTTATCCATTTCTTCCAGGTTACCGGTATATGTGCATAGAGTTGTTTGTAGTAATCTCTGATGGTGGTTTGTATTTCTGTGGAATCTGTGGTGGTATCCCCTTTATCGTTTTTTATTACATCTATTTGATTATTCTCTCTTTTTTATTAATCTGACTATTGTTCTGTCTATTTTGTTGATCTTTTTGAAAAATGAACTCCTGCTTTTATTGATTTTTGTGAAGGGTTTTTTGTGTCTCTATCTCCTTCAGTTCTGCTCTGATCTTAGTTATTTCTTGTCTTCTGCTGGCTTTTGAGTTTTTTGATTTTGCTGCTCTAGCTCTTTCAATTTTGATGATATGGTGTCTATTTTAGATATTGCCTTGCTTCTCATTTGGGCATTTATTGCTGTAAATTTTCCTCTAGACATTGCTTTAAATGTGCCACAGAGATTCTGGTACGTTGTATCTTCGTTCTTGTTGGTTTCAAAGAACATCTTTATTTCTGCCTTCATTTCATTGTTTATCCAGTCAACATTCAAGAGCCAGTTGTTCAGTTTCCATGAGGTTGTGTGGTTCTGTGTTAGTTTCTGAATTCTGCATTCTAATTTGATTGCACTGTGATCTTAGAGACTGTTATGATTTCTGTTCTTTTGCATTTGCTGAGTTGTGATTTACTTCCAATTATGTGGTCAAATTTAGAGTAGGTGTGATGTGGTGCTGAGAAGAATGTATATTCTGTGGATTTGGGGTGGAGAGTTCTGTAAATGTCTATTAGGTTTGCTTGGTGCAGGTCTGAGTTCAAGTCCTGGATATCCTTGTTAATTTTCTGTCTCGTCAATTTATCTAATATTGACAGTAGGGTGTTAAAGTCTCCCATTATTGTTTTGTGAGAGTCTAAGTCTCTTTGTAAGTCATTAAGAACTTGCTTTATGTTTCTGGGTGCTCCTGTATTGGGTTCGTTAATTCTTCTTGTTGCATTGATCCTTTTACTCTTATGTAATGCCCCTCTTTGCCTCTTTTGATCTTTGTTGGTTTAAAATCTATTTTATCAGAGACTAGGATTGCAACTCTCGCTTTTTTTTTGCTCTCCATTTGCTTGGTAGATCTTCCTCCATCCCTTTGTTTGGAGCCTGTGTGTATCCTTGCATGTCAGATGGGTTTCCTGGATACAGCACATTGATGGGCTTTGACTTTTTATCCAATTTACCAGTCCGTATCTTTCGAATGGGGCATTTAGGCCATTTACATTTAAGGTTAATATTGTTATTTGTGAATTTGATCCTGCTATTTTGATGCTAGCTGGCTGTTTTGCCCATTACTTGATGCAGTTTCTTGATTGTGTCAATGGTCTTTACCATTTGGTACATTTTTGGAGTGGCTGGTACTGGTTGTTCCTTTCCATGTTTAGTACTTCATTCAGGAGCTCATGTAAAGTTGGTCTGGTGGTGATGAAATCTCTCAGCAATTGCTTGTCTGTAAAGGATTTTATTTCTCCTTCACTTATGAAGCTTAGTTTGGCTTAATATGAAATTCTGGGTTGAAAGTTCTTTTCTTTAAGGATGGTGAATATTGGCCTCCACTCTCTTCTGAGAGATCTGCTATGAGTCTGATGGGCTTCCCTTTGTGGGTAACCTGACCTTTCTCTCTGGCTGCCCTTAGCATTTTTTCCTTCATTTCATCCCTGGTGAATCTGAGGATTATGTGCCTTGGGGTTGCTCTTCTTGACGAATATCTTTATAGTGTTCTCTGCATTTTCTGTACTTGAATGTTGGCCTGCCTTGCTAGGTTGGGGAAGTTCTCCTGGATAATATCCTGAAGAGTGTTTTCCAGCTTGGATTCATTCTCTCTGTTACATTCAGGTACACCTATCAAATGTAGATTAGGTCTTTTCACATAATCCCATATTTCTTGTAGTCTTTGTTCATTTCTTTTTACTTTTTTTCTCTTATCTTGTCTTCTCTTTTTATTTCATTGAGTTGATCTTCAATCTCTGATATCTTTTCTTCTCCTTGGTCGATTCAGCTATTGAAACTTGTGTTTCACAAAGTTCTTGTGTTTTTTAGCTCCATCTATTCATTTATATTCCTCTCTAAGCTGTTTATTCTTGTTAGCATTTCATCACACCTTTTTTCAAGATTCTTAGTTTCTTTCCATTGCTTTAGAATATGGCCTTTTAGCTCAGAGAAGTTTGTTATTACCCACCTTCTGAAGCCTGTTTCTGTCAATGTATCAGACTCATTCTCTATCCAGCCTCGTTCCCTTTCTGATGAGGAGTTGTGATCCTTTGGAGGAGGAGCGGTGTTCTGGTTTTGGGTATTTTCATCCTTTTTTTTTGTGCTGGTTTCTTCCCATATTTGTGGATTTATCTACCTGCGTTCTTTGTGGTTGGTGACTTTCAGATCGGGTCTCTGATTGGATGTCCTTTTTGTTGATGATGAAGTTATTTCTTTCTTTTTCTTAGTTTTCCTTCTAACAGCGAGTCCCCCCTGCTGTAGGACTGCTGGAGGTCCACTTGAGACCCTGCTTGCCTGGGGATCACCTGCAGTGGCTCTAGAATAGTAAGGGTTGCTGCCAGTTTCTTCTTCTGTTATCTTTGTTCCAGAATGATATCCGCCAGATGTCAGCCTTAGCTCTCCTTTTTGAGGTGTCTCTTTGGGTATATGGGGATTGGGGAGCTGCTTGAGGAGACAGTCTGTCCCTTATAGGAGTTCAAATGGTGGGCTGTGAGCTCAGTTGTTCTGTTCAGAGCTGCTGTACAGGTACGTTTAAGTCTGCCACAGCAGACGTCATAACCACCTTTTTTTCCCATTTGCTCTGTCCTGGGAAGGTGGGGCTTTATTTATATGTTCCTGTCATTCTGATGCCTTTTTTCAAAGATGTCCTGCCCAGCGAGGAGGTAGCCTAGTCACAGCCTGTCAGCAGAGGCATTGCTGAGCTGCCATGGGATCTGCCCAGCTGCTGTGTGAACTTCCTTGCAGTTTTGTTTATAGGGGTATAGTTAGAACTGCCTCGGTAATGGCAGTCTGCCTCAGTAATGGCAGAGTGTCTGTGTAATGGAGGACTGCCTCAGTAATGGTGGACTGCCTCGGCAGTGGCGGACTGCCTTGGTAATGGTGGACGCGCTTCCCGCCACAGAGCTCGACCATCCCAGGTCCAGCTGTGGTTGCTGTGAAACTCTCAATCCAGAGCATTTCAGATTGCTGGTCTTTGTGTGTGGGGGACCTGCCAGGCCAGTTCACCTGGGTCCCTGTTTCATCCCCCTTTTTTTCAGTTGAATGGGCAACTCTGTCTCCCAGGTGTTCCAGTCACCAGTTGAAATGGTGTCTGGATTTATGTGAGTTTTTGTGCAGAGACCCGCTGCACCAGCTGAAACAGCTGTGCTGGAGACTCTTGGAGCTTTTCTGCCTGTGAATCTCCTGGTCTGTGGGCAGTAAAAATTCATTTGGAAAAGTGATCATCACTCACTCTCTGCATTTTCACTGGGAGATGCAATCCAGAGCTGTTTCTATTTGGCCATCTTGGATTGGAGTCTCTTTTTCTACTTTTTTGATGTAGACATTTTGTGTTATAGACTTTCCTCTTAGTACTGTTTTTTCTGTGTCTCATTGGTTTTGGTATGTTGCATTTCCATTTTTATTTTCCCACTGGTCATTCGGAAACATATTGTTTAATTTCCATGTGTTTTTATACATTCAACATTTCTGTTATTAATTTCTAGTTTTATTCTATTACATTCAGAGAAAATACTTCGTATGATTATAATTTTTTTGAACTTTTTAGACTTGTTTTGTGGCCTAATGTAGTCTATTTTTGAGAATGATCTATGTACCGAGGATAAGAATGTGTATTTTGCAGCTCTGAGATGAAATGCTCTATAAATGTCCATTAGATCCGCTGGGTCTCTAGTGCAGATTAAATACAATATTTCTTTTTTGGTTTTCTGTCTGGATGATCTGTCCAATCCTGAAAGTGGGGTGTTGAAGTCTCTAGCTACTATTGTATTGGAGTCTATCTCTCTCTTTAGTGCTAATACTATTTGCTTTTTATAATATATCATGTGCTCCAGTGTTAGGTGACTATATATTTATAATTTTTGTATTCTCTTACTGAACTGGCTCCTTTATTCTTATATGATGACCTTCTTCATCTGTTTTTATAGTTTTTATCTTGAAATCTATTTAGTGTGTTATAAGTATAGCTACTCTTGCTCTTTGTTGGTTTACATTTGCATGGAATACCTTTTCCCATCCCTTTATTTTTAGTTTGTATGTGTCTTTATAGGTGAAGTGTGTTTTTTAGAGGCAACAGATCATTGGATCTTGTTTTTTTTCTATTCCTTCAGCCTCTGTATGTCTTTTGATTGGACAGTTTAGGCCTTTTACATTCAATGTTGTTATTGATAACTAAGGACTTACTCCTGCCACTTTGTTATTTGTTTTCTGGTTGACTTGCAGTCTTCTCTTCCTTCTTTCCTTCCTTCCTGTCTACATTTTAGTGAAGGTGATTTTCTCTGGCAGTTTTTCACTTTTTATTTTTTTGGTATTTGCTGTATGCTTTTTGATTTGAGGTTACCATGAGGCAAACAATATCTTGTAATTCATTATTTTAAAGTGATGATGGTTTAATACTGCACAAGAAAAAACTAATAAAAACTCGACATTCTCCCTCTCTGCTTTTAAACTTTTTGTTGTTTCTATTCATATCTTATTTTACTGTTTATGTCTTCAAAAGTTGTTGTAGTTTATTATTTTTGATAGGTTTTCATCTTTTAGTCTTTCTATTCAAGATATGAGTAGTTTACATATTACAATTATAGTAGTATAATATTTTGTGATTTTCTGCATACTTATTATTACCAGTGAGTTTTCTACTTTCAGATGATTTCTTATTGCTCATCGACATCCTTCTTCTTATTCATATGTAAAACTCCCTTTAGGATAAGTCTGGTATTGATGAAATTCCTCAGCTTTTATTTGTTTGAGAAAGTCTTTATTTCTCCTTCATGTCTGAAGGATATTTTTGCGAATATACTATTCTAGGATAAAGTTTTTTTCTTCACCACTTTAAATATGTCTTGTTGGCCAGGTGCAGTAGCTCATGCCTGCAATCCTAGCACTTTGAGAAGCTGAGGCAGGAGGATTGCATGAGCCCAGGAGTTTGAGACCAGCTCTTGGAATATGGTGAAACCCCACCTTTACAAAAAATTAGCCAGGTATGGTGGCACAGGCCTGTAGTCCCAGCTATTCAGGCGGCTGAGGTGGGAGGATCGTCTTAGCCTGGAAGGTTAAGGTCTTAGCTGTGATTGTGCCACGGCACTCCAGTGTGGGTGACACAGTGAGAACCTATCTAAAAAAAAAGGTTATGCCACACTTTCCTGGCCCATAAGATTTCCACTGAGAAGTCCACTGGAGATATATTGGAGCTCATTTGTTTGTTCCTGGTTTCTTTTCTCTTGCTGGTTTTAGGATCCTTTCTCTAGCCTTGATCTTTTAGAGTTTGATTATAAAATGTCTTGAGATAGTATTATTTGTATTAGATGTGTTTGGTGTTCTACAACCTTCTTGCACTTCTTTCTCTAGGCTTGGGAAGTTCTCTGATATTGTCCCTTCAAATAAACTTTCTACTTCATTTTTTCTCACTACCTCTTCTTTAAAGCCAATAGCTCTTAGCTTTGTCCTTTTGAGACTATATTCTAGGTTTTGTAGGTATGGTTCATTTTTAAAACTTCTTTTTTCTTTTGTCTCCTCTATGTATGTTCAAATACCCCATCTTCAAACTTACTAATTCTTTCTTCTGATTAATTCTCCAATTAATGGACATTGATACATTTTTCAGCTCCAGATTTTCTGCTTTTTAAAATTATTTCAGTTTCTTTCTTAAATTTATCTGATAGGATTCTGAATTCCTTCTCTATGTCATCTTGAATTTCTTGGCGTTTCCTTAGAACAGCTGTTTTGATTTTTCTGTCTGAAAGGTCACATTTCTCTGCCTCTCCAGGACTAGTCCCTGGTGCCTTATTTAGTTCTTTTGGTGAGTTAATGTTTTCCTGGATGTTCCTGATGGTTGTGGATGTTCATTGGTGTCTGGGCATTGACAAGTTAGATATTTGCTGTAGTCTTCACAGTCTTTTTGTACCCATCCTTCTTGGGTATGCTTTCCACATGTTTGAAGGGATTTGGGGGTTGTGATCTAAGCCTTTGGTCACTGCAACCATATCTGCATGAGGGGACACCCCAAGCCAAGTAACAGTGTGGCTATTGCAGTGTCATAAAGGTACTGCTTTGGGAGTGTTGGGTAAGATCCAGGATAATTCACTAGATTACCAGGCAGAGATTCTTGTTTTCTTCCCTACTTTGCCTGCAAACAAATGGAAACAGAGTCTCTGTCTCTCTGTGCTGAGCTGCCTTTAGATAAGGGAGAGGTGACACAAGCACCCCTCTGTTCAGCACCCCTGGGACTGTACTGGGTCAGACCTGAAACCAGCACAGCATTGGGTCTCGCCAATGGTTCATGATCATGACTACCTGGCTGCCCCCTGAGGTGCCAGTAGTGGTGAAGCCAGCCATGCTTGTGTCCTTCCATTCAGGGTGGTGAATTCCCCTCCCAGCCCCAGGCAGGTCCAGAGGTGGTGTCCGGGAGCCAGGGTGTAGAGTTGGGAGCCTTAGGAATTTACCTGTTACTCTATTCCACTACAACTGAGCTGGCACCCAAACCTCAAGACAAAGTCCTTCTCCTTCTTTCTTCCCCTTTCTTCAAGCAGAGGAGCCTCTCCCTGTGGCCACCACCACCCTAGGCCTGCTATGAGTACTGCCTGGCTACTGCCAATATTTACTCAAGGCCCAAGGACTCTTCAGTTAGCTTGTGTTGAATGCCACCAGTCCTGAGTCTCTTCTTTCAGTGCTGTGGGCTCCTCTCTGGCCCAGGGCAGGTCCAGATATGCCATCCAGGTGCCAAAGCCTACAGTTGGGGACTACAGGAGCCTGCTTGGTGCTCTATTCCACTGTGTCTGAGATGGTACCCAAACTGATTTTTTTTATCTGTATAAAGGTGCTTTTTTTGTGTAGATGTTCAATTTGTGGGGGGCAGGGTGGTGGGAGGGTAAACACAATTGCTGGAGGATTCTATTTGGCCATCTTACTCTGCCTTCTCCTCTCCATTTCCCATAGAACATGCTTTGAGAAAGTCTGGGTCTGAGAATATTTTGGGGCGTCAAAGTGGTATAGCAGTTAAGGACCCTGGATTTAGAGTCAGACAGACATATATTTGAACTCTAACTGTGTGATCTTGGACAAGTCAGTTAATATTGCTAGGCCTTAGTTTTGTTTTTGTTTTTTAATCTGTAAAACAGAAACAATAAATAGCTAATACTTATTGGGTACTTTATTTAATCTTTACAGAATCTCTGTGTAACAGATTCTTTCATTATTTCTGTATTATAGATAGATGTGGAAACTAAGGAACAAAGAGATTATGTAGCTTCTTCAAGGTCACTTAGCTTATAAGAAATGAAGTTAAGACATCTAACCCACGTAGTCTGACTCTAGAATTTGAACTCCTAATTATTAATCTGTATTGCCATTTTGTGTTGTTGTGAAAAGACATATTATACATGTATAGTATTAGCACAGTGCCCAATGCATAGTAGGTACTTAACAAATGGTAATTATTCTGTTCATTTAGATAAGTCACTACATGGTTGCCCCATAAAGTGATCTATGACAGGAAGGACTCAGTACTGAAAGAAGTTAGAAAATCCCACAGAGAGGCAGACAGCGGAGGAGATTCATGTAGAGTAAACGAAGCGTCTACCTAGGCTGGTTCTCAGAGGGTTGGAGGCCCTGTTTCTGCTCCCAACGCTGGACAAAGCAGCCCTTGGGCCCACTCTTACTAAAAAACAGCAAAAACAAGTGTGGCCAATTAATTCAAGAGAAGATATTTTAGAAAGTTTCAAGGGTTTACCTCAGTCTCAAAATGGACCCACAAGAGATGCACTGTTCTTTTTGGACCCACAAGAGATGCACTCTTCGTTTTAGGCCCACAGGCAGAGCCCATTCAGAAGATTATATTCTACATGAACAAAAACAAACAAACTGGCAAATAAAAACAACAGAAAAATCCTTGCTTGGTATGGCATTGTTGACCTGTAGCCTGCAGCCAAGTGTATTCTTTCAGTACACCAACTTTGGCACTTCCTAATTTAGGGTTAAGCTATAGTTTTCATGTGGCTCTGGTGTTATTTTTTACATGGCTCCCACATACACAAACTTTGCAGTAGAGAGCACTTTATTAGAATTTCAACACAATGACAGAACCACTTAAGTAAGTTCATGCTTTTTATTGAGGCCCTCTCCTCTCCTCCCAAGGTCAGGGTCTTTTTCTCCTTAATTGTCTACTCTGACATGTGGAAAAGGAGAACAAGGTAGGTGTTTCTACCTTTTGGGGAAACGTGGTATCTTCCATTTAAACTTACTCTCATATTGTTTTGCTTTCTTGGCCTGT
This sequence comes from Sapajus apella, assembly GCF_009761245.1. Lineage (NCBI taxonomy): Eukaryota > Metazoa > Chordata > Mammalia > Primates > Cebidae > Sapajus > Sapajus apella. Next base: position 2,788,441 of record NW_022436953.1, on the reverse strand, counting down.
TTATATAAATACAAGAAGCCAGAAGCCAGTGAAAATAAAAATCATGAAGTTATCCATGAGACATGCAGAAGCAGCCTCCTTGTGTGATAAACAAGCTCAGCTGCAGGAAGATCTGTGGTCTGATACTCATTACTGAAAAACTTGCATTGGATGGACAGTTTGTCTGGTTGAGTTAATTAATTTTAAGAGTTCTCTACTTCTTAGAAATATGCCATTCCAAATTGACTGAAAGCATGTTTATTTTCAACATTCATCAGTAATTCTGGGTCAGCCACTCCACAGTTTGGTTTGCCTTGGTGCCAGCTGCATGTGGCAGAAAAGTTAATTAGATGTCTCTTGTTAAAAGGGGAAAATGTCATGTAGGGGAACAGGACTCTTACAGAGAAGGGAGTGTAGAATTTCCAGTTTTCCTTAAGACTGAGAAGTCATGAGCATACAGACTAGTCCACGAGGAACTCAGAGACTCTTTCCAAGGATAGCTTCCCATTTCTGCAAATCCATTTTGATATTCTAAAAATATTTAAACAAATTATTTCACTTGTCCAAAAGTTCTTTTTCTGTCTCACATTTATCGTGTCTTCCAAGTCCTGTTTGAGTCCTACCTTTACCACCAAACATTCTCTTATTACTGGGGGTTTAAGATTAAGCCTCCTCTTCTCTGAAGCTCTAAAGAACTAACCATGCTCTTTCCTAATATATTGTACTATTTGCTGTTGTTTCCACTATATTTAGTAGATATCACAATTAGATTTAGGTGAGGAACTACCCTGTGAATGGGTAAAATGAGATAACCTTTGCAAAAAATTTTTTAAAAAATTCCTGTTCCTTCTCCTTCTCTTCCCTATCTCCTTTTAATTGGTCAACATTATTAAGGTAAAATTTGCCAGTGTTTAAGTATTCAATTTGGTGAGCTTTGATATATATATGTTCATTTGTTAGCTACTACCATACTCATGATGCAGAACATTTCTATTCCTCAAAAAGTTTCTTCTTGCCCCTTTACAGTCAACCCTCTACCCCATTCCCACTAGGAACTACTGATCTGCTTTCTGTCATAATAGTTGTGCTACTTTCACTTAGCATAATGCTTTCGGGATTCATCAATGTTGTTGCATGTATCAATAGTTTGTTCCTTTTTATTGTAAGTAATATTACGTTGAGTGTATATATACACTCATCCCTCAGTATCCATGGGGGATTGGAAGACCCATTGTGGATATCAAAATCCATGGATACTCATGTCCTGTAGTTGGTCCTGCAGAAACTACGGATATAAATTTGCTTACTACACAATTTACTTATCCATTTACCACCTGTTGGAAATGTACGTTGTTTCCAGTTTGGGGCTATATGAATAAAACTGCTGTGAAGATTTATGTCTTTTCATGGACATATGTTTCTAACTCTTTAAAGCAAATACCTAGGAGTGGTTTTGATGGATTGTGTGGTAAGTATACGTTTAACTTTTTAAAAAATTGCCAAACTTTTTCCCAAAGTAGTTGGACCATTTTGCATTCCCACCAGCAATGTGTGAAAGTTAAAGTTGTTCCACATCCTTATCAAAGCTTGTTATAGTCAGTCTTTTTAATTTTAGCAATTCTAGTGAGTATTCAGTAGTATCTTACTGTGTTTTCATTTGCATTTCCCTAATAACTAGTGATAATGAGCATTGTTTTATGTGCTTGTCATTTGTATGCTTTCTTTGGTGAAATTCCTGTTCACTTCCTTTCTTCATCTTTAAATTGAGTTGTTGGTCCTATTATTGAATTGTAGGTGTTTTTATATATTCTGAATACAAGTATTTTTTCAGATATTTGTTTGGAAATATTTTTTCTTGTATCTGGTTTGCCTTTCATTTTCCTAAAGTGTCTTTTGAAGAGTAAAAGTTTTAAATTTTGATGAAGTCCAATTCATAATTAAAAATTAATTTGTGCTTTTTATGTCCTAGGGTTTATAAAATACATTTAAAAATAACCAGAATCTTTTTTCAAATATTATACTGCTTCATGCATAGTATAAGTACACTTCTCTGTCTTATCTCTTGCTGTTGACGTCGTAATTTCACTCAAACATGTTCTATACATAAAATTTTTTGTTCCCATCTTTGCTTGAAACACTGTTAACTCTTAGGGCGATTAAAAATAAGAAAAAAAGTCATTTTGATTTTATCTTCATTTATTTCTTTTCTGATACTATTTAACTTTCTTTTACATTCAAGTTGAGGCTGGGTGGGGTAGCTTATGCCTGTAATTCCAGCATTTGGGAGGCTAGGTGGGCAGATTGCTTGAGCCCAGGAGTTCGGGACCAGCCTGGGAAGCGTGGCAAAGCTCTATCTCTACCAAAAATACAAAAATTAGCTGGGCATGGAGGCATGTGCTTATCGTCCCAGCTACTAGGGAGACTAAAGTGGGAGGATAGCTTGAGTCAGGGAGGCGGAGGCTGAGGCTTAGGTGAGCTGTGATTGTGCCACTGCACAAAATTTTATACAAAGTTGTTTATGCCACTGCACAAAAAGTTTTATCCTGAGGATAAAACAAGTACAAGTTTCAAGCTTTAACAGCAGAAAGGTCAATTTCTGTATATCCAAAAACAACTATCTATAGGACTGTTGGGCCTATAGTCCCAATAGTCCTTGCCTCAGTAGTTTTCTCACATACATGTATAGATCATTACCTAAATACCATCAGGGAACTTCTCTGCAGGTCTCTGGAGCTTTTGTTCTTTGTGAAGCTCCCTCCTCTCCTATACTCTGTCCTATAAATTCTAGTTGCCTTGGCCGCTCTTAACTCTGAATTGTGTTTCCTTGACTCAGTAAGACTTCTGAGCTCTGTTTGGAATCTTCCTGTCTGTACTACAGCCTGAAAACTGTCTGTAGGCATTGAGGTGGGTGCTCACATTATTTGTTTTTTCTTCCTCAGATATCACTGTCTTGCACTTTCTGTTTCCCTATATCTGAAACTGTTGTTTCATTTATTTTGATTTGTTTTTTATTTTTATTTTTTTTTATTCTACTTTAGGTTCTGGGGTACATGTGCAGATCATGCAGGATTGTTGCATAGGTACATACATGGCAACGTGGTTTGCTGCCTCCATCCCCCCGTCACCTGTATCTGGCATTTCTCCCCATGTTATCCCTCCCCAACCTGTTTTTTGGTTTTTAAAGATGGCATGGTTAATCTGGTTCCTGTTATTCCATAATTAATAGATACCAAAAATCGTGTTGTAATTTTAAGTTTCTCAGAATGTCTGCCTGTCCCCAGATATCTTCAGGACTGCCTTTCAGAGTGCCTATAATTTTATCATAAAATAATCATTGCTTTGGACCTTTTCATATTTGAATATCTGCTTAAGATGCAAAAGTGTCCCATGGGAAAAGAAGCATAACGGTATAAGCAGCTTGCTAAACATTTATAGGACATCTGAAGGCATAGAAATGTTATAGACCTGGAAATCTGGGTACCTGGCTTCAGTCTTGAATCTACCACAAACAAGGTATGATGTGGCTAAGTTATTTGACTTTTCTGGGCCCAGTTTTATCACTTGTAAAATAAGGGGGGTAAAGTAGGTAATTACTTGGCCTCTGGCCTTGTGTGAATTGGCAGAGTGTAGAAGCCTGGAATTAGAGGATTTGGAGGAGTTAAGGAAAACTGCTAAAAGGGGAATAAAGAGGCCTCTTTTAAAATTATCCTTAAACCTAGTACATTAATTTGCTGGGGCTGCCATAACGGAATACCACAGACTGGGTGGCTTAAACATCAGACAGTTATTTATCACAACAGAAATTTAGTCCTCCCACTTTTGGAAGATAGAAGACCAAGATCAACCTGTCAGCAGATTTAGTTTCTTCTGAGGCTTCTCTCCTTGGCTTTCAAATGCTCTGTCTTTTCATTGTGTTCTCACATGCTTTTTCTTCTGTATTCAAGTGTCCCTGGTGTCTCTTTGCATGTCCTAATCTTTTTTAAAAGAAACCAGTCAGATTGGCTTAGGACACATCCTGATGGCTTCTTTTTAACTTAATTAACTCTTTAAAGACCCTGTCTCCAAATACAATCATGTTCTGAGGTACTGGGGGTTAGGGCTTCAACATATGAATTTTATCTAGGTGGATACAATTCATCCTATAACTGCTGGTAGCTCAATAAGTACAAACTTGACAGGTACCTAATTATTCACTTCAAATGCCTGAATTTCTGTGATTAGAGTTAGAAGTGTTACCAATCTAGAATTTGAAATGGCTGATCCTAAGTATTGATACCTTTATCAACTTTGCAGGATAAGGCACAGAATAATGATCATCACTGTAGGGAGGTTCACTCCCACAGTATGATCATTGTTGGTGATACATCTCCTCTATGGTTAGTTCTATGATAGAAGCTATAGAAGCTACAGAAGTAGACCCTCTGTTAGTTTTTAAGGAACTTAAATATAGTTTGAGAGAAACAACAAAATTTTCTTAAAACTCCAGGAAATCATAAAGGACAATGTAGTGGAATATTATTTATGCCAAGTGCTATGAGAGTTCAGATGTCAGAACTAATAACATCTGAAGAAATAAGATAATGGTTTGTGACAAAGATGGAACTCAAAATGTTTCTTGAAGGTTGGATATTTTTGGATAAACCAAAGAGGACAAAAGTAAGGGGAATAAAATGTTCATTTTTGCTAGAAAAATTTTATTGACTAATGAGAGTTTAGTGTTCTGCGACTGGGTCAATTTCAGGTTGTCATTTGTGAAAATGAATGTAATTGTTCATTACCACTAAGAAATGACAATAATCAATATTGTAATTGTGGTTATAACTCATAGTTATTTCAAGATGGCTATAATATATAATTTTTTCAGTTATAAGTTTTGCAGACCCTTTCTAGTATTTATTAAACAATTTTCAGATCCAATTTGTATCACAAAATTTACTAAAGTTTCTCAAATAAAATTTACTAAAGTTCCTCATTATCACTTCTCTTGGCTTCTCTTGTGTTTTCTACTTTGGTTAAGGGCATCACCATCTACCTTGGATCTTAAGGAAAACTTTGAACTATTTTTGACTCTTTCTGAGTCTAATCTCCATTTTAATTTGGCTACTAGGTGTAGCTATTCCTACTTCTATACTAATCTTTCTTACATCTTTCCTGGTCTATTATGGTAGATTAATGGACCTCTTTGCTTCCCAGCTCTCCTGATATATTTTTTATACTGCTATTAGAGTTACTCTAGTGAATAGACTTCAGTACATTGCTTTTCTGAGGGCTTCTGACATCTCTTCAGAACCTGGAGGGTAAAAAACTATGAGAGCACTTACAAATTTGCTTCTAGCCTGGCTTTCTAGCTTTCTTCCCACCCTACTATACTCTAGTCTTAGTATTCTGAGCATGACAGCAAGTGGAAAAGGGAACTTTCTAAACAAGAAGGCATGAAGATGTGTAATGTACTTATATTCTCCGTTAGTAGACTTGTACTTACTCTTTAAGGCTTGGTGAAAGTGTCATTCCCTTTATTACACATTCTTTGACTTCATCCCCTTTCTTAATTTATACAGATTGTAAGTACTTACTACATTGTTTCAGAGCTATTTCTGTTCTTGGATGTTTCCATACTAGGCTGTGAGCTCCTTGAGGGTAGGGACCAATATGTTATTCATCTTTATATTCCTAGTGTCCAATATCTGTAGGTCCCCTGAGACTGCCACTAGGAGGCTCCAAAGCCATCCACATGAGGAAATTTGGTTTGTTTCCAGGTTAGGCAAGGAAGTGATGACGCTTGACAAATTCTTATAAAAAAATTCAGATGTTTTCAAGATGGCAACAGTACACACTGGGGACTAATGGGAGAGGGAAGGAGGGAGGCAAGGGTTGAAAAACTAACTCTTGGATCCTATGCTTACTATTTGGATGATGGGATCATTCATATCCCAAACCTCAGCATCACACATTATATCCATGTAACAAACTTGCATATGTACATTCCCTGAACCTAAAATAAAAGTTAAAATTACAAACAAGTTATGATATCTAAATCTTTGTTTTAATTTTTTTGGAATTCTGTTGTGTTTCCTGGTTGACTTTGGTATTTAGCAGCTTTGGATTACACAGCCCTTTGGCAAACTTATTCCTAAATGATGGTAAGTCAGGAATATAAACATTTCAATCCTAGACACTCTAGGTGTCAATTCTCAAAGTGGCTTAGTTTTTTTCAGTCACAGAATGAAGGCCAAGACTACTGATGCCATAATCCAAGGCCTAAATTCTTATTTGCTTCTTCTTCAGAAAGAATATATCAAGTGTCTTTGTAAGATATGTTAAGTGTTTTTTAATTTGAAACTTTTTAAAGATACAAAAAGGATGTATCAAGTGTTTTTTTAATTTGAACAATGGTTCAATTAACTTCAAAAGGATCTTCATATTCAGATTCTAACAGAAATTGGCATCTCAGATTATTACTGCTCAATGATCAAATATGTTAGGCTATTGGCTCTAATTGGCACTCATGAATGCTGCTTTGGTATAGTCAATTCTAACTCATTTTGTTATAAGGTTGTTTTTTAGAGTCCTCTTGATGTTGGAACAATCTTAGAGCTTCTGTTTGGAGGCGAAGAGTAAGAAAGGAACATGCAGAGCTACATCCACCTCTTCATGCACCTCTGTCTTTTTTTCCGCACTGAATTCTGTCTTTATGTCTGAATTCATCTTCTCTGAGTGTTTCTCTAGACTGTAGTAGTCTTTTTCCTAAATTCAGAATAACAGCATCCTCTAGTCAGAATAACTTTGGTTAATGTAGTGCAATGCTCTACCCAAGGTGTGAATTCTGCCAAATGTGATTTAAAATGGCCCCAGATAAACTGAATGAATCAGCATATGTCTTGATTTTGGCCTAGGCTAGTTATGTAGCTGTTCTTATCTAAATTCCATTCTCTTCTAAGAATGAATGCTTTGCTTCAAGTTATGTATATCACTGCTGACTATTTTTTATGATTATATTTGTCTCTTGGTATTTGTGGGGAGTTTGTTACAGTTCCTCCAGTGGGTACCCAAATCTGATTAGATGCTCAAGTACCTGATATAAAATGGTAGTATTTGCATATAATCTGTACATATCCTCCTATATACTTTAAATAATCTCTAAATTACTTTTAACACAATACAATATAAATGCTATATAAATAGTTATTACATTATTGTTTAAAGAATAACGACAAGGACAAGTCTGCACCTGTACAGACACAATTAAAAAATGTTTTCAATCTATGGTTGGTTGAATCGACAGACACAGAACTCATGGATACAGAGGGTGGACTGTACTCAGTCCTTTTCTTTAGCACTTTTGTGAAGAATCAGTCCAGCCAGCCAAACAAAATATCATTGTGGATGGAATCACAGAAATTGCAGGTGAAAGAAATGAAATAGATTTGATACATTCTGATACTTCATATAGATTGGTATTAGATCCAGTTCTGCAGGGATTTTCACTTGAAAATAGCCTTCAAATCGATTGAATATAAGTTCTGGTGTACAGATGAAAAATCATGGCTGTGGTCAATGCTGTGAGGAGGGCCTTAGAAATATTTAGCAGATGAATGATTTATGCTGATTTGTTGTGGCTGCTGCTGGGTTCGGCCTCCAGCCCTGTTGTATTGCATGTTTTCATGAACAGTCTTGAGATGGAACTATAGTGTCTTCATATGGGAATGATGTAAAGCTAGAGAAACAATGCAGGCTAGAGAGGAAGGATCTGGAGCAGAGACTTGAATATTCATGGATATCTGCCAAGTATCCATATATATTTGCATACATTTAGAAGTGGCTAAAAATACTTGCTAAGGCAGATTCTGCCAGAGTGTCATTTGTTCTGCTGGGTGATACAGTGAGAAGAGCATTAACAGTCAGGAGGCTTGGGTTCTAATCTTTCCTTGGTAAATGGCTGTGAAACCTCAGGCACATCACTTCATCTCTAGCCTCAATTGTCGTATCTGTGAAAGGATATTCTACTCTACCCATTCCTCTAGAGCAGGAGTCAGCAAAGTACATTCTGCAGACCAAATTCTGCCAACACCTGTTTCTGCAGTTTTATTGGCACATAGCCATGACCATTCATTTGTGTATTGTATATAGCTGCTTTTGCATTTGGCATCAGAATTTTTTGTTTTTTAATTTGGAAAGATCTTTATTTTTCATGGAGAGTGGCGGCCCAGCCACAGAGTTGAGTAGTTGCAAGAGATTGTATGACTCACAAAACCTAAAATACTTTCTGTCTGGTTCTTTATAAAAAAATGTGTGCCAAACCTTGCTCTAGAGAACATTTGAAAAATTAGGGGGTTTTCAAAGAGACTGGGGATGGTGCTACTGGTATCTGGCTGGTAAGGCCAAGAATGTCAACTGTTCTGCTGGGCAATACACAATGAAGCACCGTCTTGCCTGAAATTCTGATAACTCCCTCCTAAATGTTCCTTCTCCTTTGTGAGCCTAAGAACAGTCACTTTGAAAGCTTTATTAACTATGCAGTTTTGCAAGTTAAATGAGTCAGGACATTTTTTTTAACCACTCTCCTTAACCTTAGAAAGGGTATCTACCTCAAAATGAAATTATTTGTTATGTTTCATGCTGCAATATTACAGCATTTCCCTTAAAATCAGGAAGAAACTAATGATGCTTACAGGTTACCTTTGTACAAGAGATTCTAACCAGCACAATAATGACAATAACTGTGAAGGGTCTGAGGTTTTACCCTACTTAGAAGCTAAGAACTGTAGTCTACCAGAGTTTCATGGATACTGGCAGAAGATATGAGACTCCCATGTCTGAGACAAAGGACTTTATTTTCACAGCAATAACAGTGGCTAGAATATCAGCAATTGTTTTATACTATTTCCTGAGTCTCAGTTCCTATAGGAAAATAAGAATCAAGCTAAGTGATCCTTGCTGCAATGGGTTGTATTACAGGAGGGGAAAACCCTGAGTTTAGAGAACCTGAATTTTTCATAATGAGCAGTAAACAGACCTGCTCTTTCCTCTGAATGGAAATATTATCTTTACTATATTGGATAGTAAGCATGCCTGTCCTTTGCTCTGGAGGGAAGTACTATCTCTGTCTTCCAACACTGTTTGCTATAGAAACATCCTTGAAAAGATACTTTGGAACAAAGGCAGTCAGTGTCTCTGATCCTAAGATAAGTAGAAACTCAAGAGTTCTATGTCTTACTATAAATAAGAAAGGTAAAGTAAATAAAAAAAAAAGTTGAGAAGGAAAAAACAAAATTGCTACTATTAGTAGATGATATTATTTCCATAGCGAATTCATGAACATGTCTAGATACAAATAGAAATAATGGGAGAGATTACCAAAATTTCTGAATTCAAGCTCCATATACCAAAACCAGTTGCATTTTTTTCTACAAAAATCTAGAACATACAATAAAAATGATGCCATTTATAAAGGCAGCAAAACCCAAAGTACCTATGAATAATCTGACAAATGTTGCACCAAATTTTAATAGAGGAAATTGTAAAATTTTTATTGAAAAACATGAAAGAAAACCTACATGGAGATATGTCATGTTATATCATGGATTGGAATACTAAATATCTTGAAATTGTCTCTGAATTAGTGTATAAATTCAATGCAATTCAAACTCCTACAAGCCGTGTGTGTGTGTGTGTGTGTGTGTGTGTGTGTATGTCTGCGTATAGTAAGCTGATCACTTCAGTAGATGCAGAGAAAGCATTTGAGAAAATTCAGTATCCATTCATGATTAAAAACTCTCAGCAAGCCCGGGTGTGGTGGCTCACACCTGTAATCCTAGCACTTTGTGAGGACGAGGCAGGCAGATCA
>NW_022436953.1:2762452-2778518 GCF_009761245.1 Sapajus apella | reverse complement strand
AGCTGAGATCGCACTACTGCCCTCTAGTCTGGGTGACAGAGTGAGACCCAATCAAAAAAAAAAAAAAAAAACCCAAAAAACAAAAAAACAAAAACTCTCAGCAAACCGGAAGAGTAAGGAACTTCCTTAATGAATCCAATAAAATGTGTAGGGAATACATTTATGTGTATATATGTATACACATATATGCGCTATATGCGCTGAAGACTACAAAAAGTGGTGAAAGAAATCAGATTAATTGAGAGAGAAAGAGAGATGAAATGTGTTAATGGATTAGAAGTCTCAGTATTATTAAGATATCGATTCTTGGCTGGACGTGGTTGCTCATGCCTGTAATCCCAGCACTTTGGGAGGCCGAGGTGAGTGGATCACAAGGTCAGGAGTTCGAGACCAGTCTGACTAACATAGTGAAATCCCGTCTCTACTAAAACTACAAAAATTAGTGGGGTGTGGTGGCACGCTCCTGTAATCTCAGCTACTCAGGAGGCTGAGGCAGAAGAATTGCTTGAACCCAGGAGGCGAAGGTTGCAGTGAGCCCAGAACCAGCCTGGGTGACAGAGTGAGACTCCATCTCAAAAAAAAAAACAAAAAAATTAGTTCTTCTTGATGTGATCTGTAGATTCAACTCAGTCCCCAAAAACCATAGAAAACTTTTCTGTATGTATGTGATTGTGTATATGAATACACACACACACACCATAAACACACACACATGAACTAGAGTGAGTAAAATAGTTTCAAAAAAGTCAGACAATATAGAGCCGTTATAATCAAGGGAGTGTGGTATTCATAGAAGAATAACATGTAGATCAGTGGAGCAGAATAGAGAGCTTAGAAATAGACCCACAAAATAATGTCAACTAAATTTTGACAGAGTTACAAAGGCAACTCAATGCAGAAAGGAGAGTCTTTTCGACAAATGAAACTGGAAAAATTGGAAGTTCTTATGTGAAAAGATAAACCTTGCTACCTTTCTCATACTTTATACAAAAAATAACTAAAACAATCGTAAACCTAAATGCAAAACACAACACTTATAAAATTTCTAGATGTAAAGGGGAAAAATCTGTGTGATCTTGGAATTAACAAAAAGTTTTTAGATACACTAATGAAAGTATGGGCCGGGCATGGTAGCTCATGCCTGTAATCCCGGCACTTTGGGAGGCTGAGGCGGATGGATCATTTGAGGTCAGGAGTTTGAGACCAGCTTGAGCAGCATGCTGAAACCCTGTCTCTGCTAAAAATATAAAAATTAGCCAGGTGTGGTGGCACATGCTTGTAATCCCAGCTACTCAGGAGGCTGAAGCAGGATAATTGCTTGAACCTGGGAGGCAGAGGCTGCAGTAAGCCAAGATCACACCCCTGTACACCAGGCTGGGGGACAGGGCAAGACTGTGTCTCAAAAAACAAACAAACAAACAAAAAAAGAAAGTATGATCCATAAAAAGAAAACAAGAAAAATAGATAAATTGGGCTTTATCAACATTTAAAAATGCTCTGTAAAAGACCCTTTAATGAAAAAGTGACGCCATAGACGAGGAGTGAATATTTTAAAATCACAAATTTGGTAAAGGATTTGTGCCTAGAATATATAAAGAACTCTTAAAATTAAAAACATTAGAAACTAACCAAATAAAACACAGGCAAGAGGTATGAACAGACACTTTACCAAAGAAGATATATGGATGGAAAATAAGTATATAAAAATATGCTCAACATCATTGTCATTAGGGAAATGGAAATTAAAACCACAATGAGATAACACTACAAATCTATTAGAAGTCAAACAAAGATAATTGAAAATACCACACTGAGATACCCCTACAACTCTATTAGAAGTCTAACAAACAAAACTGAATATAACAATTATTGTTGAGGATGTAGAGCACTTGGAACTCTCATCCAATGCTAGTGAGAATGCAAAATACTACAGCCATTCTGGAAAAAAGTTTGATAGTTTCCTATAACGCTAAATGTGTAATTACCATATGATCCTGTAGCTTTGCTTTCATGAATTTACTCAGGTCAACTGAAAACTAATATTCACAGGAAAACTGGTATGTGAATGTTTATTGAAGCTATATATTCATTCTCAAAAACTGGAAACAACTATATTGTGATTTCTTTCAGTGGGTGAATGGGTAAACAAACTATGGTACAGCCATTCAATGGAATATTATTCAGCAATAAAAAGGAATTAACTATTGATTGACAACAACTTGGATGAATTCTAAATGCATTTTGCAAAGTGAAAGAAGCCATATCTCAAAGGCTACATATTGTACGATTCCATTGTTATGACATTCTGGAAAAGAGAAAGCTATAGAAACAGATAAACAAAACCAAAAAACAACAAATAAGTGTTGGCCAGAATGAGGATGGATGGAGGGCTTGATAATGGAAAGTAGCATGAGGGAGTCTTTTGAGGTGATCATATTGTTTTGTATAGTAATGCGCTAGTGGTTACTTGATCCTATGCACTTGTCAAAACCCATAGGACTGTATGCAACAAAGAGTGAATTTTACTGTCTTCAATTTTAAAAAAACAACCAGGATATTGGGAGAACCTAAGGTAGACTGCAGATTTGCCAAATACATTGAACTGTATTGTGATGAATGGCACAACCATGCTGAAAACTTGGAGGAGAAAGAAGCTGAATAACTTTATTTTGAATGGTACTGTAGTTGGTAAATATGTTTCTTAAAAGATCATGGGTTAGCAATTCTGAAACTACTTTGTATGTATATTAGTGTTGAGCAAATAAGCAAATATATTGTAGTTTATGAAAAGTAGGCTTTTCACTGTCAGAGAAAGAAATTACAGATAAGAAAATGAGAATGCTAAAATGAATTCTTTAGTGTGGGATTGGAGTTGGACTAGTGTGTTCTTCTTTTCCTTTTAAGAGAGAAAAATAAACATAGTTATATGTGTGTACATCAGTTGGTAACCCTATATACCTCTCCAAGGTCTTTCTACTTGAGAGGGCCTAGAAGTAGTGATACCCTGGTAGCAATGAACACATGTGGTACCTAAATCCTGGTTTCTATATATTATTCTCCAACAGAAGGAACCAAGTCTCCTTAGAGACGTGGATGATTCTAGGATGGGCAGGAAAATACAAGATGAGCCTGGGACCTTTGTGGTGCCAGAAAGTAAGGAAGTGCTTATAAGAAAAGATTGAGGATATGTCAAAAAGTCACAGAGTATGAGCTGAAAGAGCTCTCAGTAGCCAAAGCTGGAACAATTTGTGCAACAAAATAAATAAATGTGACTTAATAAAATAATATCCACAAGTTCACAAACACACACACACACACACACACACACACACAATGCTTGAATAAATAAATGAGTGACAAAGAGACAACTCTCTTCCTTATAGAAGAATTCCAATTAATAAATGTAGAGGGAATGAGAAAAACAGGAATTGGAACACCAGAGTAATAATTGCTGTAGGTGAGATACACTGAGGGATGGTAAAATTAGTGGGTAAAAGTTTACAGAAAAATGTGGTATTGCATAGCCTAAAAATATCTCTTACAAAATATTTATTAATCACAAAGGCAAAATAGTAACTTTGTAGTGCAGAACCCCCCTAGAACCCATTTTAACCAAGGGAACAAGGTTATTAATGTCACCATTAATAAGATCTAAACATAACTTTGTGGTATCTTTCCACAAAGTCCATAACTTATTTCAACTACAAAGAAACTTTGGTCAGCCCAAACCGAGAGATATTCTACCTAAAACTGATGATTACCTGACCAGTACTCTTCAAAAGCACCAAGGTAATAGAGACAAGGAAAGACCAAGAAATTATCACAGTCCAGAGGAGACTAAGGAAACATGGAAACTAATGCAATATGGGATCTTGGATTAGGTCCTGGAATAGAAAATGGATACTCCTCCTGCCCCTAACCCCCTGACAGGCCCTAGTGTGTGATGTTCCCCACCATGTGTCCATGTTCAACTCCCACCCCAGAGTGAGAACATGCGGTGTTTGGCTTTCTGTTCTTGTGTTAGTTTGCTGCAAATGATGGTTTCCAGCTTCATCCATGTTCCTGTAAAGACATGAACTCATCCTTTTCATGGCTGCATAGTATTCCATGGTGTATATGTGCCATGTTTTCTTTATCCAGTCTATCATTGATGGGCATTTGGGTTGGTTCCAAGTCTTTGCTATTGTGAACAATGCCACAATAAACATACATGTGCATGTATCTTTATAGTAAAATGATTTATAATCCTTTGGCTATATACCCAGTAATGGGATTGCTGGGTCAAATGGGTATTTCTCGTTCTAGATCCTTGAGGAATCACCACACTGTCTTCCACCATGGTTGAAATAGTTTACACTTTCACCAACAGTGTAAAAGCATTTCTATTTCTTCACATCCTCTCTAGCATCTGTTGTTTCCTGACTTTTTAATGATTGCCATTATAACCGGTGTGAGATGCTATCACACCGTAGTTTTGATTTTCAGTTCTCTAATGACCAGTGATGATGAGCATTTTTTTCATGTGTCTGTTGAATGCATAAATGTCTTTTCTTGAGAAGTGTCAGTTCATATCCTTTGCCCACTTTTTGATTTTTTTCTGTTCCTATAAATTTGATCAAGTTCTTCATAGATTCTGGGTATTAGCACTTTGTCAGATGGATAAACTGCAAAATTTTCTCCCATTCTGTGGGTTGCCTGTTCATTCTGATCTGATAAGAGTTTCTTTTGCTGTGCAGTAGTGCTTTAGTTTAATTAGATCCCATTTGTCTATTTTGGCTTTTGTTGCTATTGCTTTTTGCGTTTTAGTCATGAAGTCTTTGCTCATGCCTCTTTCCTGAATGATATTGCGTAGGTCTATCAGTTTAGGTCTTACGTTTAAGTCTTTTATACATCTTGAGTTAATTTTGTGTAAGGAGTAAGGAAGGGATCCAGTTTCAGCTTTCCACATATGGCTAGCCAGTTTTTTCAACACCATTTATTAAATAGGGAATCCTTTCCCCATTGCTTGTTTTTGTCAGGTTTGTGAAAGATCAGATGGTTGTAGATGTGTGGTGTTATTTCTGAGGTCTCTGTTCTGTTCCACTGGTCTATATGTCTGTTTTGGTACTAGTACCATGCTATTTTGGTTACTGTAGCCTTGTAGTATAGTCTGAAGTCAGGTAGCATGATGTCTCCAGCTTTGTTCTTTTTGCTTAGGATTGTCTTGGCTATGCAGGCTCTTTTTTGGTTCCATATGAAATTTAAAGTAGTTATTTTCAATTCTGTGAAGAAAAGTCAATGGTAGTTTGATGGGAATAGCATTGAATCTATAAATTACTTTGGGTAGTATGGCCATTTTCACAATATTGATTCTTCCTATGAGCATGGAATGTTTTTCCATTTGTTTGTGTCCTCTCTTATGTCCTTGAGGAGTGTGTTGTAGTTCTCCTTGAAGAGGTCCTTCACATCCCTTGTAAGTTGTATTCCTAGGTATTTATTCTCTTTGTAGCAATTGTGAATGGGAGTTCACTCATGATTTGGCTCTCTGTTTGTCTGTTATTCGTGTGTAGGAATGCTTGTGATTTTTGCACATTGATTTTGTATCCTGATACTTTGCTGAAGTTGCTTATCAGCTTAAGGAGATTTTGGGCTGAGAGGATGGGGTTTTCTAAATATACAATCATGTCATCTGAAAACAGAGACAATTTGACTTTCTCTTTTTCTGTCTGGATACCCTTTATTTCTTTCTCTTGCCTGATTGCCCTGGCCAGAACTTCCAATACTATGTTGAATAGGAGTGGTGAGAGAGGACATCCTTGTCTTGTGCTGGTTTTCAAAGGGAATGCTTCCAGTTTTTGTCCATTCAGTATGATACGGGCTGTGGGTCTGTCATAAATAGCTATTATTTTGAGATATGTTCCATCAATGCCTAGTTTAATAAGAGATTTTAGCATTGAGGGCTGTTGAATTTAAGGCTTTTTCTGCATCTGCTGAGATAATCATGTGGTTTCTGTCATTGGTTCTGTTTATGTGATGGATTACATTTACTGATTTGCATATGTTGAACCAGCCCTGCATCCCAGGGATTAAGCCAACTTGATCATGGTGGACAAGCTTTTTGATGTGCTGCTGGATTTGTTTTGCCAGTATTTTATTTAGGATTTTCGCATTGATGTCCCTTAAGGATATAGGCCTGATTTTTTGTTTGTTTTGTCTCTGCCGGTTTTGGTATCAGAATGATGCTGGCCTCGTTATTAGTTAGGGAGGAGTCCCTCTTTTTCTATTGTTTGGAATAGTTTCAGAAGGAATGGCACCAGCTCCTCTTTGTACCTCTGGTTGAATTTGGTTGTGAATCCATCTGGTCCTGGACAATTTTTGGTTGGTAAACTATTGATTGCTGCCTCAATTTCAGAACTTGTTATTTGTCTATTCAGGGATTCTGATTTCTTTTCAGTTTAGTCTTGGGAGGGTGTATGTGTCCAGGAATTTATCCATGTCTTCTAGATTTTCTAATTTATTTGTGTAGAGATGTTTATAGTGTCCTCTGATGGTAGTTTGTATTTCTGTGGGATTAGTGGTAATATCCCCTTTATCATTTTTTATTGTGTCTGTTTGATTCTTTTCTCTTTTCTTCTTATTAGCCTGGCTAGTAGTCTATTTTGTTGATCTTTACAAAAAACCAGCTTGTGGATTCATTGAGGTTTTGAAGGGTTTTTTGTATCTCTATCTCTTTCAGTTCTACTCTGATCTTAATTATTTCTTGTAGTTTCAGCTACTTTAAAAGATCAACATTATTTTCCATATTTGTACTTTTCTTTGGATATACTCTAGGTTATCAGGATCTATCTGAGACTATTATAGCTGGAAATATATAGTACCACAAGCAGGATACTAATAACAACTTATAGGTACTCTTCATTGCGCTCTTATTGTATGAATAGTGCAATGCCTTTTGTGTATCTGTATAATAACAGTAGATAAAGAAATGAAAGCTTAGAAAGGTGTTTTGTCTACCACTTTTGTAATTAATAAGTGGGTACCAAGCCAGGATTTGAACAGAGGTCTGCTTGACTCCAAACTCTTTACTGTGCTGCACTTGGTAGCCATGGAATGTAGCACAACTGTGTTGCTTTCTTTATTCTGCATGTTCTTGTTCTATTAATGTAGACAAAGATTGCATTAATCACTTTGACAGCAATATCATAGCACTGACTTATAATAAGTTGATATTTAACTAAAGCCTAAAAATCTTAATAAGATCTTAAGTATATGAGCTCCTGTTTGGCCTGGCTTTCCCTTCTTAAATCTTATGTTATTAATTTTCAGTATAAATGTAGGCCTTTGTGCTCATGTCTTTACCTTCCGTTTTTGGGATTTCAGTGTAAGTTTTTAGATTGCCAAGATAATTTTGAATTTTGAGTGTGTCATATATGATACTAACTCTTCCTCCAGATATATTACCATGTGCATCTTTGATATATACTTTTGCTTTGTATTTATCTAGTCTTTGATACAATTTAAAATGATTAGAGTTGAATAAGGAATCTATACTTTTCCTTTTTATATGGTATATCTATTTTTTTCTCGAAACATTTTTGAAATCTACTTTTCTAAAGTTTAGGACATATGTTTGGGCATGTTCATCGTTTTCTTTTCTGACTGTTATTAATATAAAGGTAATGTCATCACTTTATTGCAAGGTTCTTGTTGGAATGATGTTGAGGATGTAAGTAACAATTGTTGCTTCTGCTGCTTTCTGAGCAATATATTTTTTTAAATAGGAAATAGGGAGTTGGTGTTATCTTCAAATTAAACTTATATCAGAAGATATCAGGATAATTGAAACTATCCTTCAGTTTTTTATAACATGTTTTGATACAAGTTTTATAATCTTTTCTGAGAAAACATCATCCATATTTCTTTTCCACATGGACTATGTATGGAACACCATTGTAACAGTATAATTCAGCTTTTCTTTTTAGTTCTTCCTTTTAGTGTTTAACATAATTCTATTAAGCTCATGAGTTTTCATATAGGACTAACTTCTGGAAAGAACACTGAACTTGGCTTTGAACATACCTGGATTTGAGGACTGACCAAGTAATGTGAACTTGTGCAAGTCAAGCTTTGTGGACCTCAGTTTTTTTGTATTTAAGATAGTGATAATAATGGTGTTCTTTATCATTTAGGATTATACAACAGGTTAAGATTTTAAAAACAGGTAACTGACTATTAATGACTTACATAAATAGTATGTTTGTCTCATATGGCGAAAAATTAAGAGATAGGCAGTCTAGCACAGGTATGCTGGGTCAATAAAGACATTAGGGATTTGAGCTCTTTCCATTTTTCTGTTTAACACCTTTAGTGTGTAATCCTTTACCCTCTTGTTTCTTTTTTGTTTTATTTTTTATGAGATGGTATCTGTTGCCCAGACTGGAGTGCAGTGGCATGATCTGGGCTCACTGCAACCTCTGCCTCCTGTGTTCAAGTGATTCTCCTGCCTCTGCCTCCTGAGTAGCTGGGACTACAGGCATGTGCCACCATGCCTGGCTAATTTTTGTATTTTTAGTAGAAATGGGATTTCACCCTGTTGGCCAGGCTGGTCTTGAACTCCTGACCTCAAGTAATCCACCTGCCTTAGCCTCCCAAAGTTCTGGGATTACTGGGGTGAGCCACTGTGTCCGACCCCCACTCTTGCATCTTGACTCAAGACTACAAAGTGGCTACTAGAACTCTGGGCTTCATGACTATGTTTCAGAGATAGAAAATAGGAGGGACTAAGGGACTAAAGGGAAAAATTGAGTTTCTCTTAGTGAGGCTCTGTCTTTTAATTTGGCAAAGAAAGTCTCCCTTTTGGAGAAGTCTGCCTGCAGCTCATTTTCCAGAACCATGTTACATGATTACTCTTTTCTGCAAGGAAAGCTAGAAAATTGTATATTGTAGCTTTTAAGTCTCTATAATAGATGAAGGCAAGGGAGAAAGGATTGTGTTTAGGGTTTGGGTCAGCTGTCAACAATATCGGCTATTTACTTTGATCGTATTGTTAGAAGGATTGAATGAGATGATGTAATCCAAGAAGTTTTAAAGAATGTAATTTATATCAATTTAAGCTCTATTATTCTTCCTGACTTCTATGTGATTGTCTTAAAAGCTGGTATATTCTTGCACTAATTTATTCAATTTTTGTATTTAAGTCTCAGAAAATCTGTGAGACTAGTTATTTATGTTAAATGAGTTCACTTTATTTCCCATATTCCAGAAATTGGTATATATATGTTTAGGCATAAATACTGCATGATTTCTACTCAGCTCTCCTGTTTTAACCTGAGAATTAGTGAAGATCATTTTCATATCTGGCTTATCTTTGTGTGTCACACACCCTAACTCTCATAGTCATGGATTTGTATTTGTAGCTGGGATTTTCCTTTAGAAATATAAAAGAAAAGACTACTTCTTCGAAAAAGTGTTCTACCCTTTTTGCCATATGACCTATATTTTCTCTTAAGTGTCACTGAGCATAGCTTTCCTTTTAGTACCATCCAAAATCATTGGTGTCAAAAGTAGCAAAGCAGTTATTTTTTAACGTCTTCTATATTAAAATTCTTTAGTTTTGCTATGCAGAACTTGAAAGTTTTTAGAGTTTCCACCTAGATTACTGCTGATGATATCATTTGTTCCTGTGGGAATCAGTTGAATCATATTTTAATCAATTAAATTTAATTAAATTAATAATTATGTTAAATAAATTCATTTTAGTAATTATTAAATTAATAAATTAACCTAACAATTATAAATTAATCGGATTAATTTAATAAATTAACTTAATTGTAAATTAATAGATGTATTATGTAAGAATACATGATTATATAAAAACTAATAAATAACTTTAGGGCATGAGAGCTTCCTGCTAGTTGGGAAGCATTCTGTATGAATTTTTATTTTTGAGGGAGCTGTTTTCTGGAGACTACATCTGCTTTGAATGAAAATCATACTTAAGTATAAAAAGCAGTATGGGAAAATAATTGGGGAAAAGCCGTATCTCCCATGACTCTAGACCTCCTCTGCTCTCTTTGGTGACTCAAAAAATATTTCTAGATTGAAAGAATGATTTCTGAGTCAGAATTAAGCTATTTTACTCAAGGTACATGAAAAATAGCAGAAAAAACCTTGACCAGGTAAGCCATAGATCAGCAGTTCTAACTTGAGCTGAGTAGGCTGACTGGCAGGTGAATTTTAAAAAATAGACCAAGTACCCTTAAATACACATGCTGAAGCTATCACCTGGTCCTGTAGCATGAGGTAGAGAGAATGACCTACATAGTCACTAGTATTCAAAATTGTATTATAATACTTTTTCCTATGGAAAATGGTAAGAGAATGTTAAAAATCTCTTATTACCCAGGAGGTAAATAAGTCCTGAAGGTGAGCCATGAAGGAGAACTGAGGAGTGAGAATCTTAAATTATGGCAGAGAGAGCTAAGAAACAGATAGATCTCCCAAGAATTTGGAAATGACCAGAGGAACTTTCAAGATGTGTCATGGAGTTGGAGAGCTTTCTGATTGATTACTTCTGCATCTGTTTAGGCTAATGAAAATGCCAGAAGCTTATTAATTCTGTCATTTTGGGTAAAGCAAGACTTTGATGGTATGTTATTTTTTGTTTTGTTTTAGTTTTTGCTGCCTGCCTTCTTTCTTTCTTTTCGTAGACATTGTTCGAAGTGATGTTGCCTTAGATAAACAGAAAGGCTGCAAGATTGCCCAGCACCCTGATGTTATGCTGGAGCTCCAAAGGGAGAAGGCAGCTCAGATGCATCTGGTTCTTCTAAAGGAGCAATTCTCCAATACTTACAGTAATCTCATATTAACAGGTAAGGCTATTGGAGTTGGTTGAATTCTTAGAGCATTCAGTTAGCAACTTGTTACTTGGGGTATGCGCCTGTCTGTCTCTACCCACTATATCACTTTTTAAATTGTGATGACTTGTCTTTCTATTACAAATACTTCTTGTAGTTTGCAGATATGTTTTGACTTGAAATTACTGGTGATTCAGCGTGTGTTTTCTTTTCAAAACACAGAACCAATAAAAACCTAATGAAGCCTTTAAAAATATGACTTTCTAGATGTGTGCCAGTAGATTTGAGAGAATTACTAAATTTGGTATCTTTTAAGAAGCAGCTATTTTCTTCTTTCTGTGTATGCCCTTCCTATGAAGCCAGTGAATATAAAGATGAAATGTAAAAGAGATAATGGTCCTTAGGCAGAGCAGAGAATGTTCTATTCTTGGTGGAGTCTGGAAATATCTGGGGAATTTGATTTTCTTTTTAAGAGCAAAGAGGCTATGAGACTGAGTGAGCCATGCTTCCTTACATCCTTGGTTCTAGGAGGAAAGTGAAAATGTGTCAGAGCTACAAGGAGAAACAATTTTTTGCAGGCTGCTTGCAAACTTTGCTGGTAATGAGCAAACGAGCTGCATGCTTTTGTCAGGCTTTGGAAAACATTGTAAGAGCAGAATCTTATGTGAGAATCATTAAGGATTTGAGGTGAACTCAGAAGAGCAGTCCAAGTTACCTACATTTCCTTGAGACCATGTAAGGCAGACCTGCATTATATTGACCCAAATCAACTTTAACAAATCAAAACTATGTGTTTTCCCTTGTTTATGAATATTAAAAAACAAAAAGATGGATTGTCTGACAGGCTATGACCATCTCACACTAATTTTTGTAAGTTCTAAGTTAGGAAAACTTAAATTTTTTTTTACAGGCTTCTTGGCATGTCACCAGGAATTGCTGAGTGGCAACCAAATTGTTTTGCTTTTAGAAAAGCACAAGACTCTTCCAACTTTTCATCTTGTACCTGGTGAAAAACCCCAAAGCATGAGATGAAAGCCAGACTTAAATGTAGCTTTGGTGAGCAGAGAAGGGGATTATGGATTTCATAAGTGTAGGCCCTGTTTTTTGCTCTTTGATAGGCCATTAAGAAGGGAAAAGTTAAAAGTGATTTATGGCCAATGCATGTATTTCCCTAAGTTGGTTACTGAAACTGGGTTTAAGTTTAAATGTTTGGGAAGAGCATAGATGTTTCTTCAAGTTTTTTTAGTCAACTTCATATGTATGTGTGCATGTGTGTGTGTATAAATATGTGAATGTGTGGGGGAGTGGGTATTTTCCAATTCAATAAGTGGAAATGAAATATTTTTATTCCATCGTTAGTCTAATATTTTTAGGCATTTATTAGAGGGGTCAGACCTTGTGTTCTTTAATGTGGCATAGAAAGGGCTTAGGGTAATTCTAACCCTAAACCAAGGTTCCAGAGTATGGCTTGAAGGCATATTATCTTTGAAAACACAAGTGCATTAAGTTTAGTGGAATCTTTTCTAATTCTCAGTAACATAATCCCTTTGGATGTTTATTCACAGTTCAAACTGTTGGAATCAACATTGTCAACTTTTACCCTGACAAATTGCTTACTTTCTACTAAACAAACTTACCCTAGAGAAGAGCCTCTTTCCTGCTCTCACTTCTTCTAAGCTGCTTCAAAGAGTCCTTAGGCATTTTCCACATTTTTCACCCAAATGCCTGTGCAGAGGTGGTACCCTACTGCAGACAGAGCATTTTGCATGCCCCGGTTTGTTTACATGAAAGTGCAAAAGGTTTTGATCCAGGTGTTGGGAAGAGATGGAGCCATTTCAGTTTAGCACCAATGGCAAAACTATTTTAATTTCCTTTAACTAAGTCTTTGATTTTACACAGTGTGGTTTTCTAATTGTTATGAAGTTTAATCCTTGATTTCTTGTATAAATCTTGAGAACATGGTCTCCAGACAGCTAAACATAATATTTAAACATAACTAAACTAACTTTTGTAAATATTTCCCTTTTCAGTGATGAATGTATGTTGGTAAGGAGGGTGAGGTTGAAGGGGCAGAGACCTCTCAAATGAAGTGACTTTCTTTACCAACACATTCAGAACACATACTCCAGGATTTTTATCTGTATAAGTCTGGCATAATGTTTGAAATATCTGCAATGAGAGTATTTATGTGGGAACACAATGAGGAAACTGGGCCTCTAAAATCTCAGAAAGAGATCACTTTAACATCCTTCTCCTCTAGCCACAAATTATTTATAGAATTTCATGTGTATGGGTGTGTAGTAATTATTTTCTGGTCAGTTACTGGTATATTCTTTATTTTAAAAATGGGACAACTAAGATATCAGTACAGTAAAAAAAGTAATTGAAATGTCATATGGTTAAAAGCATGTTAAAAATGATAGTTGTTGAGTTCCACCTCACAAGTAAGTCCTTATTCTTTGATGTTCCACCTTTACCTTATGTGACTGTCAGCTGTTGATGGGAGAGGCATGCCTTCATATTCTACATTACAGCTAATGATCCCTCTTAAACAGCCACTCCTCAGAGAAGGGTAAATTGTATTCTAGCTTTGAAGGCCTTTTAACCATTTAATAAAAGAAAAAAACTCTGCAATTGTTAGTGATATCCGAGTTAATGGAAACAATAAAAACTAATAAAATTTAATATATATACCTTGTTGAAGTATTCCTTATTATGTGTATTTGTAGAAAAGTAGATTCTTTTTACATATTTTTGCATAGTTTTAAACTCATCTTAATGTTTTCATGTCAGTGGTTTACATGATACTGGAAATAAGGTTAGCCTCACCTAGCCTAGAGGGTTTTTAAAGTAAACTCTAAAGTTACAGGGAGATGATGGAGTAATTCCAGTAGACCATCAGTGATGTAACTGTTTTAAATGGTGATGAGTCATGTACTGCACTTTTCCCACTCACCTATGGGGGTATATATGTTTGTCCTGCAGTTTCTTGAGTTGGAGAGTGTTGTCATTGTACATGTCACTCAAAGAGTGGCTATGAGAGGGAGAATTGGACCTAATGAGAGGGAGAATCGGACCCTTTAAAAAATGAACAGGAATCAGATGTCTTACGCTTCTTTATGTTCTCATGGTTCCTAATACAACAATGCTCTATAAATTTGTTGATAATATTCTGCTATGTATATAAAGAATGAATTCATTAGATTACTTTTTAGGTATAATATTGACGTGTATTAAATAACTTTTATGGGTTCAAATTCAGTTGTTTCTCTTCACCTTTCTCCCTCCCCTTCTTTGAGATATAAATTGAACTTTTGGGGTAGATCCTTGTGCTGTGATCAAAGGAGACATATAAAAGTCAGCCTTATGGGGAAATAAGGTTTCTAGAATTTTGTTTAGAACATAAACTTCTAGAGAGCAAGGAATATCATATGTGTGCAGCATTCTGGATTGCATGTAAAGCATAGTGAATGATCCTGAAATGAGGTCAAATTTCTAAAAACGTATTTGTGTTGTGAAAGTCATCTAGTCAGCCCTCTGTATACAGGCAGTTTGAAACTGTAGCCATTGTAGATGGATGACATTATTCAAGGCATTTTCTAATATTGCTTTATGAAGATTCTTGTCATGTGTTGGCTGCCACTTTTGGTTTTCTACCTCTTCATTCAGTCATTAGACTCCAAGCTGGACTGAGATTCCTATGGTTGGCTTTATAGTATTACTGTGGCAAATAAATTAAACAAAAGAGACTTCCACTTCCAGTTGTGGCCCATTCTGTTAACTTCAATTGAGCAAAAGTGTGCAAATCAATGAAACAAGGACTGTTTCCTCAGTTAGCACAAACCATAATAATCTGGGGACTATTGCTAGGTAAACATCAGACTATAGTAGCCAACAAACACAAAACAGTCTGTTAGACTCAAATTCTTCCTCTGTAGCACTTTTCTTTATCATTGTTCTTTAATAATTTTGCCATTAATTTGGCCTTTTAATAGAAGTTTAAAATAATTTCTGCCAATGATTATTGATTTTATTGATACTATAGAGTGATGTGGATTATATCACCATAGATGACTCTTCTAGAGGGCTAAAGATTGTGTCACATATATGTTATATATTCTAAACTTTCTAGGGAAATTTTTCAATATAAAAATTTATAGACTAGCATCTGCTATGGTGAAAGATATGTTTTAGAACTAGCTGATAAATGAAATCCCTGTATTAATTCATGCTTTATAAGTAATAAATATAGTAAACATTATAACTCTTCAAACACACTTGATGGGATTTTGAGTGTGATTTTGAAGTAACACAAACATGTATTCAACCTCCCTTTTTGTTTACTCATTAATTTTTATTATTTATTTATTTAAAATGTCAATAGCTTTAGGGGTACAAGTGGTTTTTGGTTTTATGAATGAATTGTATAGTGACAAAGTCTGAGATTTTAGTGCAGTCGTCACCTGAGTAGTGTACATTCTACCCTATACTAGATTTTTGTCCTTCTCCTTTCTCCCTTCCCTTGCTTCTGAGTCTCCAGTGTCTATTATACCACCCTGTATGCCTTTGTGAACCCATAGCTTAGCTCTCTCTTGTAAGTGAGAATATACAGTATTTGGTTTTCCATTCCTGAGTTACTGCACTTAGAATAATGGACTCCAGCTCCATGCAACTTGCTGGAGCATTATTTTATTCGTTTTTATGGCTAATATTCTATGGTGCATGTCCCATTTTCTTTATCCACTCATCAATTGATACACACTTAGGGACGTTCCAAATCTTTACAATTGTAAATTGTGCTGTAGCAAACATATATGTGAAGATGTCTTTCTGATATAGTGGCTTTTTTTCCTTTAGGTAGTTACCCAGTAGTGGGATTGTTGGATTGCCAACATTCACCTCTTTTAAATTATTCTGGTGATTCTGGATTTCAGGATTCCTGAATCAAAATCAAAGAGCTCATTTAAAAAAATTTGTTAATTTTATTTCAGTAGTTTATGGGGAACAGGTGGTTTTAACAAGTTCTTTAGCAGTTCCTTCCTTCCTTCCTTCCTTCCTTCCTTCCTTCCTTCCTTCCTTCCTTCCTTCCTTCCTTCCTTCCTTCCTTCCTCCCTTCCTTCCTCCTTTCCCTCCCTCCCTCTTTCTTCCCTCCCTCCCTTCTTTTTCCTTCCCTCTTTCCTCCCTCCCTCCCTTCTTTTTCCTTCCCTCTTTCCTCCCTCCCCTCCCCCCCC